>NW_022436989.1:7883939-7895071 GCF_009761245.1 Sapajus apella | reverse complement strand
CCATGTTGACCAGGATGGTCTCGAGCTCTTGACCTCGTGATCCACCCGCCTCGGCCTCCCAAAGTGCTGGGATTACAGGCTTGAGCCACCGCGCCCGGCTGATATTCTTTTAAAAAATATTAAATGTCAGAGAATGTGAAATATTGGCAAAGATAAAGATTGGTGAGAACACTTTTACAGTGATGATGGAAATGAAAATTGATTCATCCACATGAGAAACCATCTGGCAATATTTTTTTTTTTTTTTTTGAGACAGAGTCTCATTCTGTCACCAAGGCTGCAGTGGCCTGATCTCAGCTCATTGCAACCCCACCTTCTGGGTTGAAGTGATTCTCATGTCTCAGCCTCCCAAGTAGCTGGGATTATAGGCATGCACCACCACAACAGGCTGATTTTTGTATTTTTGGTAGAGACGAGGTTTCACTATGTTGGCCAAGCTGGACTCAAACTCCTGGCCTTAAGTGATCCACCTGCCTCTGCCTCCCAAAGTGCTGGGATTACAGGCATAAGCCACCACGTCTGGCATGGCAATATCTTACTAAGTCAAAAATGTCTGAACTCTGACCCAGTATTTGGCCCCTAGATATACACTCTAGTGCACAGGTGACCAGACGAAATATATAGTGTCATTTGTGTTGATAGCAGCAGCACCAAAATCCTGAGATATTTTTCAACAAAATAGTAGCTGAGTAAATTATGGTATCATCTTTCAAAGGACATCTGCTGAACTGTGAAACTGATTGAACTGTATTTACCTGCATTGAAAATGGATAAATCTTATAAACACAAGCTTGAGGAAAAGCAAGTTGTTGGAAAAATATGAACAGTATGATTTCAGTTTTTCAAGTTCAAATATATAGATAAGTACAAAAGTCTCCCCTTAGCTGTGGGGAATAAGACTGTCAGTGAATACCTGAAGCCACCGATAGTAGCAAACTCTGTATGTACTATGTTTTTCTTATACATACATATCTACGATGAAACTTCATTTATAAATTAGGTTCAGTAAGAGATTAATAACCATAATGATAAAAATAATTATAGCAATATACTGTAATAAAAGTTATACAAATGTGGTATCTCTTTCTCCCTCTTAAAATGCTGTAATATTTTCAGACTGTGCTTAACTGTCGGTAACTGAAACTACGGGAAGCAAACCCATGAATAAGGGACAGCAGCTTCGCTTGTTTAGAGGTAGTAGAGGGATGAGAAACACAAAGTTGGCTGGGCGTGGTGGCTTACACCTGTAATCCCAGCACTTTGGGAGGCCAAGGTGGGCAGATCACGAGGTCAGGAGTTTGAGACCAGCCTGGCCAATATGGTGTCACCCCATCTGTACTAAACATGCAAAAATTAGCCAGGCATGCTGGCATGCACCTGTAATCCCAGCTACTCGGGAGGCTGAGGCAGAAGAATCACTTGAACCTGGGAGGCAGGGGTTGCAGTGAGCCAAGATCGCGCCATTACACTCCAGCCTGGGTGACAGAGTGAGACTCCGTCTCAAAAGAAGAAAAAAAAGAAGAGAAACACAAGTTAAAGGTTGTAGTTACCTCTAGGCCTGAGAGTGGGACAGTGGGGAGCACATTGGATTTTTCCAAAGCATTGGCTATGTTCTGTTTTGTAAACTGAAAATTTAGTAGGTAATTATTCTCATTTAATCTTTACATATTAAATACGGGTTATGTATGTTCCATAGTACATCTTTAATAATTGTATTTCAGAGGAAAGAAAAATGGGTGACCACCCAGGAATATGTTTGAATTTGAGTTGAAATTTAGTCATCTGGGCCCCACGAATTTAAAATATGTGATTGCTCAGCCTTTTCTGTACTTTATAAAGAAATTATATAACAGCAAATTCAAAGTAAGCATCATTAAAGAACAAAAGAAATTTAATTAAAGGATAAGCTATGTTTAAGACGTTATTTGCACATGATGGTGCTAATGTAAAACTTATTTGGGAAAAACAATATGAAAAAACTGGCTTATTTTCTGGTCAAAAATTGAAATGGATATTATTTATAAGCAATTAATAAATTAGAAATAACTTTCATATCAGAAGCTGTTGCATTCTTAGAGAAACATAACCCATTACTTTTGGTTACTGTGTCTACTAGTTCTCTATGAAATCAGGGAAACAAAAACCACGCTTATGATTTTAATAGAAGTAATTTAACATAGAGAACTAAGTTAAACACATGTTGAAGGATGTTAAAAGTAGAAAGAGAATGCAGAAGTTAACATGGAAAGCAGCCACCATCCGTAGGGCCAGGGGAATAAAGTGAAGAGGTTAGGGTTAGCAAAAAACCTAGAACTTTGGATAGAGAACTCTTTGGGACTTGGACTTGGACCTCTAAGGAGAGTTACTGCTGCTGCAAATAGGGCCTGAGGGGCTTGAAGGGGTGCCCTGCAGAGCTGGGATTGGGGAGGTCAAAGATAAGAGCCTCCACAGCTGGAATTGGGAGCTCGGAGAAGGGGTTCTTCCTGGCTGCACTGGTGCTTTTGAGGGGTTCAGTGATAGCAGATTTGGGTGTGTAGAAACAAGCCAGGAACTAGAAACACCTGCTGATTTGTGGAGGTGAGAGGTGTCTGGAGACAGTACTCATGAGATGAGCAAATCTCTTCGGCCATCTTCCTCCTCTTCCTCCCGACTCCAGCCTCTTTCTTCTCCCTTCATTGATGAAACCTGTTGGGAAGCCAGAGGGCAAAGGAGAAAAGTAGTTTGCCGAGCCGCAGCACCAGGGTCCCAGGCCCTAGTACAAAAAGGTAGTTTTGGAGCTAAGAGACGGTATTTTAATAACTGAAATACTGTTTGTTTATTTTATTCTTTAATATTAAGATATTTATGTTATTCCAAGGTGGTCAGCCATCTTTCTTATAGTCCTTCAAGTTGAGAATACGTGGAAAAGATTTATAACTCAATATATTTAAACTATATCATACCCTTCTCTCAATGAACATTTCTTAATGTTGTCTTCTCACCTTAGTTCTTTCATGGTTGCATGCTAGATAGGCTCAAAGATGATTATGTCCGTTTCTAAAATTTGAGTAGAAAAAGTAAGAACAGAGGAAATATGGAAGATTCTGACCAATGTCCAGTAGGGTAGAAAGATGTTTTGCTTACTTGAGTCACACATTTCTTTCAGTTAATAAATCTGTGTTGGGCTGGGCACAGTGGTTCATGCCTGTAATCCCAGCACTTTGGGAGGCTGAGGTGGGCGGGCCACAAGGTCAGGAGTTCAAAATCAGCCTGGCCAATATGGTGAAACCCCGTCTCTATTAATAATATAAAAATTAGCCAGGCGTGGTGGCACGCGCCTGTAATCCCAGCTACTCAGGAGGCTGAGGCAGGAGAATAGCTTGAACCCGGGAGGCAGAGGTTGCAGTGAGCTGAGACTGCACCACTGTACTCCAGCCTGGGTGACAGAGCAAGACTCTGCCAATCAATCAATCAATCTATCTATAATCTGTCTTGTACCAGAGGATGAGAAAAACATCAGTATGTGGAGTGAGAGATGGGCAGAATTCATTTCTACATGAAGATCAGTGTAAAGATGGGAGCTGAAACAATAGAAGGGGTAACCTGAAAAGTAGCAAGCCCCTGGCACCTAGAATATTCATATGCAGTCCAGGAGACTAGGGACATTACATAACTGTGTGTTCTTTAATTTTCATGACTTCATCTCTTACACAATATGAAACGTTGGTGTCAGTCCACATGTTCAAGGTTCAAGGTAAAAGAATCAACACTAGTGTCCCCTCCTAAAGCCAGCAGAGTACAAACTTGTGAAATTTTATGATGTATCAAATGATGCTATTTATATAGATACCATAATTAAATAATGGAGAATTAGTTTAATTTCATTTTGGATTATCCCTTGCTAATACAGTACACTCATTTAAATTATCTGAATGACCACTGTGGCCTTATTTATAATGAGGGATAAATGCTAACCTTTTATGTTTCACAGGACC
Organism: Sapajus apella; assembly: GCF_009761245.1. Taxonomy (NCBI): domain Eukaryota; kingdom Metazoa; phylum Chordata; class Mammalia; order Primates; family Cebidae; genus Sapajus; species Sapajus apella. Next base: position 7,891,097 of record NW_022436989.1, on the reverse strand, counting down.
AAATATGTGAAGGAAGTTCATTGTCAACAATGTACATTCACCATTTGTCACGTTTTTATTCCTTGACCCATCAGTAACTAGCTTGGAGAACTTATTCAAATCAGGCCAAAACTTATACCTTAACTGACTGTGAAGGGATGACTTCCTCCTCTTTGTGAACACATAGATAAACAGAAGAGCATAGCAAGCAGCGTCAGTGGAACCCAGAGGGATCATCTAGTCCAGCCAGTGTCATCCAAACTATCAACATATGGTGTGCCCTCAAGAATTACGAGTTGTGTCCTAAGTCTAAAATAGACCATAGTTAGTTACTGCCAATAAAGAATATGTTGGAAAAAACCTAGAACTCATTCTGTGGTGTTCTTGTAGAAATGCCATTCTCACTCACAATCTGAAGCATTGCCTTTGGTGCTTCTTGAGCTGTCTAGATGAGTGCTCAATTTCGTAACTGGTGGGTGGTAATGGTAGCAGGGATGGCATATGATGCTGTTAGTGTAGTAGCAGTAATTGTAGCAAACACTTACGTTCCTCTTACTACGTGTGAAGCACTGTTCGATGTGCTTATGTATTTACCTATGTAAAATCCATCAATCTTCACAATTCTGTTAATTAGACACTAATAGTGTCCCCATATTACAGATGAAGAAACAGACACAGAGAGGCTACATACTTGACCAAAGTGCAAAACTAGTAAGTGGAAAAGCCAGGATGCACACCCAGCCTCCAGGGCCTGCGTTCTCGGTTCTAGGATTATATTGCTTTTCTGTGTGCTTTTGCTGCTAGCAGTAACAATGGTAACAACAACAATAATGGTCAAAACTTCCACAGCCCTTTCTTGTCTCCAGGTACCATGCTAGGTGTTTTACCTATATTGACTTATTTATCTCTCATCGCAACTCAAGGAGGCAACTTACATTGCTATTTGTGAGTTACAGCACAGCTAGTAAGTTTTGTCTGTCTGTAACCCACACTGCGGACCTGTCCATGGAGGTGCATCATGTTTGAATGCATAACCGGTTGTGTATGGTGGGTGACAAGCTGAGAATTGTCTTATAGGAATGATTATATAAATAGCAAAACTTTAAAATGTATTGATGTATTCTTTTATTCATTTCAGTTTAAAACAGTGTTCACATTGAAAATCTCTTCTTTTGGAGATGACAGAAACGCCTGTTGAGGAATATACTTATAAAATCATTCAGCTCTGTTTAGCTTTCAGTATAAACTAGTGTGCTCAGACCAAATAGAATTTGTGACACGGCTAAGGTGTTGTGGGATTTGTATGTGTCTGTTATCTCTGTCCTCTTTCGTGTATTTATGTGATGAGGAGATTAATCTACATATATTCCATTGTTAATGACCAGATTCTTCTGAACTCCTTCTTTTGGAGAGAACAGTCCATTCGAATAATATGTTATTTTTGTAGTATGCAGTTGGATCTAATGATCCACCGTTAGTAAGACTACAACATTTTGAGAATTTTCCAGAAGCTGTGAAAGAGTTGTATTCATTTATTCATCATCCTTCCCATGCCCCACCGTGTACCTTTACTGGCAGGTGTTCTGAGATCCTCGTGCTAGGTAGTTAATATGGTAGCAGATCTCTGGTCAACTTCTGGGCTCATTGACTGATTATTCCTCATTCCTACCTCACTTTATTACAGTTAGTCTTTTGTCCCTAGCATTACTAAAACCGTTGTTACTATTTACCAGATTGAATGGATGTTTCGTCTCAACCCCTGTCTTATTTGATGTTGTTGGATTTGACTCACTTCTCACAACTCACTGTTCTGTTAGCTTCCTTAGCCCCACTCACTCCTGATTTTCCTTGTAACCTCACAATCCCATCTGAATCTTCTTTCTCCATGGCCTTCTCTCTCTCTGCTGCTTCATAAAAGTTGGTATTCTTCAGGTGTTCAACATTGGCCTACCCTTCGTCTCACTGTGTACATGCAGTCCTCAAGTGGTTTTATCCAAATTCAAAGTTTCTGTTATCTGAGCTGCAAATTCATACATGCAACTACTTGAAAACTACACCTGGATGTTCCATTGGCATCTGAAACCTAGTGAGTTCGAAACCAAATGCATTTTCTTTCCTCTGAAAGCCACTCTTGCCCTCCATCTCCATCTCAAAGCCACCCAAACTAGAAATCCACTCGGGTCCCTCTGTTTCCTTCCTACAGCACTTATCAGTGCACATTAGAAACTCCATGTGACCTTTTTATGAGCCTTATCATGGAAACTTCTTTTCTTTTTTACTTAATATTTTGGGGTTTTATTCAGCTTTTATTTTAGAATCTGGGGGTACATGTGCTGTTTTGTTACAAAGATATATTGTATGATGCTGAGGTTTGGAGTATGAATGATCCCCTCTCACCCAGGTCGTGAGCCTAGTATCCAGTAGGTACTTTTTTAGCTCTTTCCCCCTCTACCCCCCCAATAGACCCCAGCATTGATTATTCTCATCTTTATGTACCCAATGTTTAGCTCCCACTTATAAATGAGAACATGTGGTATTCGGCTTTCTGTTTCTTCTATGTTAGTTCACCTAGGATAAAGGCCTCTAGCTGCATCCATGTTGTTACAAAGGGCATGATTTTGTTCTGTTACATGGCTGCATGGTATTCCATGGTATGTATGTACCGTATTTTCTTTATTCAGTCCACTGTTGATGGGCACCCAGGTTGCTTTCATGTTTTTGCTATTGTGAATAGCATAGCAGTGAACATACAAATGCATGTGTTCTTTTGGTAGAACAGTTGATTTTCCTTTGGGTATATATACCCCATAATTGGATTGCTGGGTCCATTGGTAGTTCAACTCTTAGTTGTTTAAGAAATCTTCAAGCTGCTCTCCACAGTGGTGGCTCTAATTTACATCCTCATCAACAGCGTATAAGCATTCCATTTCCACAACAGCCTTGCCAGTATATGTTATTTTTTTTTCCTTATATATATTTCTGAGACAGAGTCTCACTCTGTCACCCAGGCTGGAGTGCAATGGTGCAATCTCGGCTCACTGCAACCTCTGCCGTCAGCCTCCCGAGTATCTGGGATTACAGGCACCAGCCACCGTGCCCGGTTAATTTTTTGTACTTTTAGTAGAGAAAGGGTTTTGCCATGTTGGCCAGGCTGGTCTTGATCACCTCAGGTGATCCACCCACTTTGGCCTTCCAAAGTGCTGGGATTATAGGTGTCAGCCACAAAGCCCATCCTATTTTTTTTATTTTTTTATTTTTTAAGAAAAGATATTCTGACCGGTGTGTGATGGAAAGAGATTACTTTTCAAAGTTGCTGAGGTTGGAGCCCTGTCAGGTTGAAAAGACTGAAAACTGAAAAGACTCCCCAGTTGATTCTGAAGTTTAATCTTCAACCCTAACCCTAACCCTAACCTTCCCTTCAATTACTAAGCTCTGCAAATGTTACCCTCTAAGTATTTCTTGTATCTGCAGTTTCCCTTCTGTCTGAGTTTGACTCTTGCTCTTGTCAATACATGTACAGTACTTGTGAAAGGTGGTGTGTCCACACATCAATGTTCTTCCTGTTTTTGTTCGTTTTGTTTTGCTTGTTTGTTTTTTTCACTACATGGAGAGATTGGGTTTTCTCAAATTATTTTCCCAGTGCCCAGTTACTAGCTCTGTGAATGCTGAGAAGCAGAACTGGGGCACAGGGCAGTGATTGATGTGATGGTGCAGACTTAACAAGTAAGGTTCCAGTCTAAAACCAAAAGTCGAGTCAGTGGTACCTACGGCACAGCGTAGGTCCTGATTGTGGCGTAGATAGCACCCCTCCTGGTGGGCTGGTTTTACGGTTTTTGTTCAAGGAGTCACTTTTGGAGACCAAGTATAGAGCCCAGTCACTCTGCACTTGCACCTACTTTGCAAGCAGCTGCTGCCTGCATTGATCTGCATTAAGTAGCTACAATGGTGTCTGTTTTCTAAAACTGAACCCAGAGTAATACACAAACCAGGCCTACTTGGGAAATCGTTGCGTTTTAGAAGAACGCTTTGTGATCTGATCACAGTTATTGCTTTCCTTGGTATCTGTTATGTGACTTTCTTCCTACCTGCTGAGGCAGGTTTGTAGATGCCAATGAAACTTTCTGGAAGCTCACAGAAAAGCAGCAACTCTGAGCTGTGATTAACATTGATTGAACTTAGAGACTTGTATAAATTATTCCAATTCCCCACTCAAAAAAATAGCCGGACTCTTCATGATCATGGTTCATTTCAGGGAGTGGCATGTCATGTTCTTCCTTTAATCTGACAGTGATAAACTGGTGAGTGCCCCACAGCGTGCCATTCTGTGGATGACATGGATGTATTGGAGCCCATCGTCCAATGGGAATAGCTGACATTTTTCTTTCTATCCTCTGGCTGGGTTATTCTTTGTATTTGGAAACCTAATGCATGCTTTCTGATATTAGCCCTTCAACATGATAGAAATCTTTTTGGCTCAGAGAGATCTTTAAATTAAACAAAAGTTAAGATGATTAGAATTACTCAGTTATGTCAACAGTCTCCTAACAAATGTTTTTTAATATTTGGATTTGACTGTAATGCAAGTTTTCCAAGAACTCTTTGTTCTGTTTTTAATAATGTTTCTAAATGACCCTTCAAGTTTGTGAGATTGTGGTGTTTGGTATTTTTTTTTTATTTACATAGTCACATACCAGTTTTGAGAGTGATAAGTGATAGCCAAGATGATATGTTGTGCAACTTGATGTGCTACAGTTAAGAGAAGAATAGTGTCCAGTCTTCTAAATATATTTCTTATATATTATCGCATTGTGCATATTTATATGTAGCATTGTGTATGTACAAAATATGAGAGTTATGAATGTATAAACTCTAGAACATGACATACTATATTTACATTTATCCAACAAGCTCTTTCTTCTTAATCAAATGAACAAGTAAAGCAACAATTACCAACAAAGAACTGTACAAATTTTATATCACACTGAGCTTTGGAAGTTTGGATTTGAGTTTTGGTGGTTTACATCAGTGACCACTGGAAACTTAATATCCAGATTAAGGAAAGCCTTGGCCTTGATTATGGGCATCGTTGAAAGCACTTTCTTCATATAGGGTCTTAGTATTTCCTCTGCATTTCAGACGCTTGACACACAGAGGTGAATAGGGTAGTCCTTGGCTTCAAGGAATGCAAATTATAATAAGAAAAAAAGACACGCAAACAAATACATGCAACAAGCTCTTCTTATTAACGACTTTTTCATTTTTAAAAGAATTTTCTAACAGCCAGCTTAGCACTAAGTTCAACTTCTAGTTGAGGCTTAGATAATTTAAGTAGTGAGCTCAAGATTACAGAGCCAGTAGTAGAACTAGATTTGGATCCAGATCTGTTTAACCAGTGCTTTGACTGTATTCTGTATCATTCGTACATGTTCTGTAGAAAAGGGAGATGCAAAATTCACAGGAGATTGACCCCCTTGTCTTGAGGTGACAGTTGAACCAGACTCTGGAAATGGACAAGTAGAAGTTCAGCAGCTGGTCAATAAGTGTTGAGAGTATGTCTGGTGGGTGAATTAAGTATGGGTAAGGCTTGGAGAAATTCAAATAAGTAAGACATTTTGCAGGTAAACAAGAAGCTCGCTGTGACAGGAAGATACGAAGCATCTGTTTATTTTCATTCCATAAAGAATTGTTGAATGCATATTGCCTTTGGGAGATTATTCTAAGTACTGGTAATACAGCAGAGAGAGAAAATGGAGACTGCTAGGAGATGAGAGTAGAGAAGAAATTTGTCCTCAAAACAAGCAGACTTGTTCTGTGACCTGAACATTAAAGACCTGAACTATCAATGGTGGACTTTTTAAAATATCCTTTTACTTTGTAATTGCACAAGTATTTGTGTGACTATATCCAGAATAGTTTAAAGCAACCCCCAGACATATCATTCTACAGAGGGTGCACTGTGGAGATATTTACTCAGTATACCCTTGGGAATTCTAATAATTTGAGCTGCTTAGTAAAGAAAAAGCTGCCTAACAATGCACATCACTATTAATACCCAGACACTGGACAGGTATCTTTCATGATCTTCTAGAAGGAGAACTGCAGATGAGATAAGGCTGCCAGTAAATGACTACAGTTTTTCCAGAGCTGAAATTCTACACATGCACAGGAAATTCTGAAAGTTAGGGGAGAAGACAGAAGAAATAGAAAAAATAGTTTTTTCATGAATTGATGTTACAAATATAGTTTATATGAATGGGCCAAGGATATTGATAAAATTAAGTGAAAATTGATTTAAAATAAGGAAAATTATTACAGCATCCGTCGTGTTATTTGTTGAATGTTCTATTGTTTAGAGTAAAAATGAAGATCTAGAGGATGGTTGTCACCATTTAGAAGACTTTGTCACAGCCAGTCTGTGATCTTTCTCTTCTTCCCCAGCTAATGAAGTCCCTTTTTAAGTCACCAGACGTAGTAGATGATTCTGCAAGTTTCTAGTGTTAGAATGTTCATACAGCACCTTAGACCCCAAGACACTGTATGGTGTCATGAAGAAAAGGACAGTTATTAATTCTTTTTTTTTTAACTTAAGAATGGGAAATGAAATAATTGTAACGAATAATTAAAATATTAGCCTTCCTTTCCTCTGGCTTTTAGGTTTTGCAAATGAGTCAAGGTGAGAGATTTTTTTTTTTCGTGCTAGCCTATGTTATTAGACATGAGGCTAGTAGGATTTTACTTTCCTATTAGGAATTAAAAAGTCACTGGGATTAAAAAGTCGTTACTTGAAGATTGTAATATAGTAGAAGACAAGCTCCCTGAGGACAGGGGTTTTGTCAGTTCTGTTCATAGCAGCCATCACAGTGCCTAGAGCAGTCCCTTGAATCAGTAGATAGTTGATCGATATCTGGGTCATGTGTACATTAGAAACTGCTCAGACGCCAGTGGTAATCCCAGCACTTTGGCAGGCCAAAGCGCCTGGATCACCTGAGGTCAGGAGTTCAAGAACAGCCTGGGCAACATGATGAAACCCTGTCTCTATTAAAAATACAAAAATGAACAGGACATGATAGCAGGTACCTGTAATCCCAACTACCCAGGAGGCTGAGGCACGAGAATTGTTTGAACCAGGAGACGGAGGTTGTGGTGAGCTAAGATCACACCACTGCACTCCAGCCTGGG
>NW_022436989.1:7761616-7883839 GCF_009761245.1 Sapajus apella | reverse complement strand
AAAAAAAAAAAAAAAAAAAAAAAAAAAAAAAAAAAAAAACAACTGCTTAAAGACTTTTGGGAACACTGTGTCACCTGACATTGCTAAAAATTTGCTGAAATGGTAAGAAGGGCTGTTAAATCTCGGCTTCATTTCCTTTAAGTGATATAACTTGTCTTCTGTATATTCAGAATCCTTACTCATTTTTAGGAAACTCTCAAATTTATAACATGAGTTAACTTCATTTCCTTTAAGTGATACAACTTGTCTTCCGTATATTCAGAATCCTTACTCATTTTTAGGAAACTCTCAAATTTATAACATGAGTTAAGTATATCCTTAATATGCACCTGGAAACATTGTTAAAAAGCAGAATTTCCGGCTACATGAGGCTGTCATAAGTGATACCACCTACACGAAGTTGACTGTATATGTCTTGCCACCTGACCCACCCCTTTCTACATTTCTGACAAGGAGCCAGCTAGTTTCTGAATAGTCCCAGTGACAAAATGCTCACCCCGTCAGAAGGCAGGTTATGTCACTGTAGGAGTTCCCTAAACATTAGCCATCCCTTTTACGTAGAACTGACATCTCTAACTTCTGCTCATTCAGCTTCCTCTTTCCTTGAGATCAACACAGAGAGTGTCAACACCCAGTCATCCATGAGACCATACTTCAGCTCTTTGTAAACAGCTACTGTATTTTATCTTACACTTCTTTAGTCTGAACTCCAGTTGGTCTTATAAAAACAATAGTAGCCAATAGCTATTGTTTTATATGCATGTACTTAGCTAGCACAAAGTGAGTTTCAGGTATTTTATACTCATTGTGGCTAATCATCACACTCATGTTAGATCTTGTTAAACTCACAACCAGATGATGCTACTAAGATCTGAAAAGGTTAGGTAATTAGCCCCAAATCATAAGGCACATTCAGTGGATGAGTGAGCTAGAATTTAAACCCTGTCTGCTAGATTCCAACATCTAGAGTGTTATTTCCACTTAAGTAACTATCCAGCCACTAACCCATCCAACAGCAATTTGTTCCCTTAGTCAGACACTCACATACAAATGGAAATAAGATGGATTTCCTTTCAAGTAGCTCAGTCTAGTGGGACAGAAGACACACAGTTACAAATAACTTTAATATCGTGTGGTGATTGATATTGAATACCACCTCCTCAGCTTGTGAACTGTATAAATGTGGGCAGTCTCTTTGTAGTTCATTTTTCTCTGATGTAAACTGAGCATATTCATCTACTTCAAATGATTTTGTGAGGGTTGAATGGGACAGTACATGGAGCATGCTTAATACTATTCCTGACACATAGAAAGTAGTCAGTACATGACAGCTTTAACTCTGTTGCACAAGATGCCCTGGAAACACCGAAACACTGAAGAGGGACGCCACGTCCTGCTTGGAGACAAGTGGCAGAGGATGGAGGAAAGCAGGCCCTGTGGGGAGGTCCGGGAATGCTTTCCAGGGGCAGTTACATCTAGAGATTAGAATTTGCGTTGAGTCTGCGGAAGATTTCGGGACTAGAGAGAGATGGATGGTTTGAAATTTGGCAAGGCCTACATTGTCACAAGTGCTACATGTCATGGTGTAGGCTTTGCAGTTCTTCTTGTATTCAGGGTGTGGCTGTGAGTGCAGAGGTCATTGAACAGTTTTTGGTGAAGTGGATGGGTCTTCTGAATGGCTTTTCAGGCTACAAGGAGGAGCATGGCTATGTGGAGGATTGGAGATGGGAAGCCAAGATAACAGGTTTTGACGGTAGACTCAGGAGGAACAGTGAGGGCATTTGTACCAGAATAGAACAGGAATGGAAAAGATGGGACCAACTAAAGAATGGAGGTAAAAACAACAGGATGTTGGAATAAAGAGAGGTAGTTGAGAAGAACTCTCCTGCTTGGCTTAAGTTATTTAGGTTAGGTGTTAGTTCCACCAGTGAAGGGAGAATAAGGGAGGTGCCAAGTCTAGAGAAGTCTGTGAGGAATTCCGTGTTGGTGGAAGTTTCATATGTTGAATCTGGAGCTATGAAATACATGGGCTATGGGTATGGGTTAGAAATTCTCCATCACCCAACCTGCAAGAGGTTACCTGGCACAGGTGAGGAGTGAGAAGCAGACAGGCAGAAAGAACGCTGGATCTGCCTACACTGGTCTTAGATTATACTAAGCCCAAAGTCACGTACATTTGATGGGAAGAAGGTACGCTAATAATATGGCCCTCCTATATTCCCATGCTTAGATAAGCTGATGAACTGGAGGGAAAAAAGAGGAAACTACAGATTTATAAAAGAAAGAAAATATGTTAGAAATGCAATGACAAATTCTTTTGGGAGAAATGGCAACCTTACTTTAAGAGTTGTAGTGAGAAGTTTTTTGGTTTTTTTGTTTGCTTGTTTTTGCATCAGATGTGTTCTATCCAAAGTTTTGTCTTTAAAAATATACTTTTCATTGTTGAATTATTTTCTTACTGGCTCCGGTTTCTTGCTATCACCATAATGGCAGGCATTTCTTCAGACATCTTCTTAGAGGTACTTCTTAATATTAACCCAAGTGGAATCTGTAGACTACCTGAGATATTTACGATGCCATAGGCATGAAAAGAGGATAAACTTTGATGTTAGATCAGGATTTTGGTTATGAATCTGCTACTTGTCTGTGTGGCTTTATTGGAGCCTGAACTTCCTCAGCTGTAAAAGGAGGTAATAATGACTACGTTATGGGCTTAATTCTACGGATTACATTAAATAATGGATAAAATGATCTGACATGTAATATATGCTCCAAAATTATTGGATGCTGTACTAACAATACCACCCATGTTATTTTTTTTTTCAGAAATTTGGACTTTAGTTAGGAATAAACTTCTGTTAGAAGTCAGTTGATAATAATGTTGATGATGATGATAGAAAATAGTTACATATTGCTTTACTCTGTGCCAAGCATCATTCTAACACTTGACGTCTCTTAACAGACGTAATCCTTATAACTGCACTGTGAGGTAGGCTTTGCTATCATGCCCATTTTATAGATGAGGAGACTGAGGTTTAGTGCTTATATAACATGCCCAGCTGATTGGTTTGGAAATAATCTAACTGAGATTATAAATTCTGCACAGTTTCTTTTTACAGCCCTCTAAAAGGAAGCATTGGTCACTGGCTTCTCATGTCCACATTTGGGTGTCTCCAAATGAGTGTAAAACATATGCTGATTAGGGAAGTTAATGGAGTTTTCTAACATTAGCTAAGATGTTTTAAAAATTGTCTTAATGCTCCACTAACAATGTGACACTTTAAATAATGTTCTCTCTCATTTCAGCCTGTGAAGTTGAAGCAGGGAAAGTATACCAGGTCTCCTCAAAAGAGCATATGCAGCCTTTCAAAGAAAACATGGAACAATTTATTAGTCAAGGTAAATTCCAAAGAGATGTGTTATGTTTTTCTCCTCTTTCAGCAGAAAAGAAAAAAAGGTACAAGGCATTGTTTAAAAATGTGTATTGCTTTAAAAGGGCTTATTTTGACATTACAGAAAAACAGATTAAGTTGAATTATGAGTCACAGAGTTGTAAGAGGCTAACAATTTGCTCAACATGCTATTTTGTGGATGTTTAGCAATTTGCTAAACATGCTATTTTGCTCATTATTATTGTTTGTTTGCATGACGGTAAATACAATAGATATTAGTTAAAGTAGCTCATTTTTGAAAAGATATTTAAAATTCTGTGCTTTTTGTGGTAGCAAATTAGATCGTATTCTTTTGTGTTTTAATTGTGCTAATGACCTCATTTCAACCTGGTATTTATTTGGCTTGTCAAAACATTGTACCCAAAGAATAAAATGCATTGATGTTCTTTAGATCTTCAGAGCATTATTTGCTATTTTTAAATGGGATACACTAATACCTCTGGATATTCAACACCTTTCTTTCAGAGAGCTTAAAAACTTTCTAAATATTATCTCATGGACTCATCCTGCATTTCTAGGAGATAAGCAGGGATGGAAAATTTTAGAAGATAATAAACAAAAATGTTAAAAGGAAAAACATCTATTAAAAGTCGTGATGTTTGAAGTCACTGAAACTTATAATTATATCAAAGCATTTACTACTCAAAATATTTCAACTTTGGAATGTTCTATCTCTTCTAAAGATCAGATTTATATCATGCCATGCCCTGGGAAAGTTCTTGCTGTTTCAGGAATTCTCCTAGAGGCTGACATGGCTTAAGACTGAGGCCAAGAACACTCTGAAGATTGGCTCCATACTTTATCGGTTGTTACAGGTTGTTCAAGTAACATTAATGATGATTTACAATGAATTAGTCATACTACTATTCAGTTACATGTTAGGCACAGTTTTTTTTTTTAAATGGGAAAATATTATTTAATCATTTAAGATAATTGTGAAGATTGAAACAGAACTCTGGTGAAACTCATAAATCAAGGTGAATATCATTTTCAAATTCTGAGGTCCTCATAACTCAGAGTAGAAAATCTGCTCCTTGATTCTTAAAGAATCCTTTGACCGAAATCATTAGTCCTTTAGAGGTTAAATATTAGGGAACACTGTAAACTCATTCCACTCTTAGTAGTGAATGAAAGTGAATCTTGCTTTTTCCATCTAGTGGGGTTTTGGAATCAAGAATGTGTAGCATATTTTTAAAAAATGTAACAGGAAATAATATAGGTGAAAGCATAGAATATTCATTTTTGTCGTATGAGAAGAAAGGAATCTTTAATCCTAGGATTTATTCAAAAAAGCAGTCAAGCAATTTGCTGGATTTCACATCCAAAATGTAAATAAGTGTCACTCATATTCTTGATCACATTATATATGATTTATTATATAATATTTTGAATATGCATTTTATAGATCAGGCATTGAGACTAGTGTTTTCTATATTGAATAGTGAAATTATATTTTGCAACATATTTGGAATTTAGGAATTGTGCTTTCAAAACACAGATGATCAGCCAAGCATGATATCTCTGATGGTCCTTTAGAATGATTTAAAAGGCAGTTAGAGGTGTTTAGGATTTGTGTAGTAGTTCACTGGTAGAAAAGACAGGATTGCCCAGTCATACTAAATGTGTATCTCTTTGGAATTTAACAATCTTACAGAAAGATCTTTTAATCCCCTTATTATTAAACTCAGTTATTAACGTTTTTTAAACTTCTCCATGTTAAATGAAAATAATGTTGTAAGGATACTAACCCATGTGCTTTATAAGTAGGAAATGCTTCACTTTTTGCCATTAAGTTAAAACAAGATGAGTCTTCATGGCTCCTCTTCCGCCACTTTCAGCTGCCTTTTTATTTCTTCTCTGCATCTGTTTGAATTTTCTATGTTTATTCGTTCATTTAAAAATTATTTTGATGCTTTCAATGTGTCCAGGTATTCTGTTGGGTATGATTTGCAGCAGTGAATAAGAAAATGTATATCTTAATGGACCTTACATTCTGCATTACCTGGAAGACAGGTGATAACAACATAAACAACAACAGAAAATTCTTTGAAGAAATCTATGTACATCAAATGTGTATAGATCAAGCATGTCAAAAATATGAAAGAATAAAAGTCTAGCTTTAAATATAGTCACTCTCAAAGCTGTTTTCAATAACATGTAGGGAAACAGTGGAGTTCAAAATATGTTTCCTGTACTAGTCCATTTTCATACTGCTATAAAGAACTGCCAGAGACGGGGTAATCTATAAAGAAAAGAAGTTTAATTGACTCACAGTTCAGCATGTCTAGGGGAGGCCTCGGGAAACTAACAATCATGGTGGAAGGTGAAGGGGAAGAAGACATCTTCTTCACAAGGCGGCAGGAAGGAGAAATGCTGAATGGAGAGGGAAGAGCCCCTTATAAAACCATTAGATCTCATGAGAACTCACTCGCTATCATAAGAACAGCATGGAGGAAACCGCCCCCATGATTCTATTTCATCCACCTGGTCTCTCCCTTGACACATGGTGATTATGGGCATTATAGTTCAAGATGAGATTTGGGTGGGGACACAAAGCCCAACCCTATTATTTCCCTTAAAATAAAATTGTAAGGCCAGGCATATGGTTCATGCCTATAATCCCAGCACTTTGAGAGGCTGAGGTGAGCAGATCACATGAGGCCAGGTGTTCGAGACCAGCCAGACCAATATGGTGAAACCCCATCTCTACTAAAAATACAAAAATTAGCTGGTGTGGTGGTGTATGCTTGTAATCTCAGCTACTCAGGAGACTGAGGCATGAGAATCACTTGAACCTGGGAGGCAGAGGTTGCGGTGAGTGCCATTGCATTCCAGTCTGACCAACAGAGCAAGACTCTGTCTCTAAAAAAAAAAACTAAAATAAAATATTTTAAGAATATAGCCAATTCCTTTGCCCCATGTTTCTTCTAGTCCATCAGGAAACGATTCCAAAATTAAAATTATAAACTAAATACCATCTTAGCACAAATAAATGCCAAATCTTTGCTTATAATTAGGCTTTTATCAATAATAGTATTCTTACATCAGCCTCTGTGCTTAAATTCATTTATATGGGTATGATTATAGTTTTATATATACAAGCAGTCTTTTTTAATGTGCCTCATCCTCAAACCCTAAAATCTCTTCAACAATTCAAGAAGCTATTCCCAATACTGCCCAAATATCTTTATTGCATTAGCTCCATCTGTATAATAGAAACATCTCTTATCCTTGTAATTCAGCTGTTGTGTGGTCTGTGGCCCACAGTCTAAGAATCTTATGGAATTCATCTAGCCCTGCAACCCATTCACTTTTCCCTCCCTATCTTCCTAGTTCTGCTGAAGCCAAGATTTCATGGTCTCTGTTTAAACACCTCCTCACTGGGAACAGCTGTCAACTCTGCTCTAGAATAGGCAGATTTAGAGAATTTAGCCCTGCTGTTGTAAGGCATTCATTGTTTGTAAAGGTGCTCGATATGTACCCTCCTTGGTAGAATTGAGAATATACTCACTCAAAAATTGTTTTGACCGCCATCCAGCTTTATGTTCTTCATAATGCTTATCACTGTCTGGAACTGCGTCATTTATGTGTCCCTCCATAATCTAAGCTTCATTAAGAAGGTAGTTTTGCTTTGCTTCTTGCTGTACCCCTGTCCCTAGAACAATGCCCAGTATAGTTTGTGCTGTCTTGCTCACCAGGAATAGGTCCAGAAACGCTTATTAAGCTCATCTCTTTGCTTTCTCTATATTTGCACCACAATATTAAGCAGCTGATCATTTTTGTTTGCAGGAAGGTCCTTACAAGGACACTGACTAATGTCACTTTAAATTCATAAACCCACTGACATAACTTTTTTTCTCAACAGTGTTACTAGATTTCCCTTGCAAATTTAGCTGTCTCTATTTCTGATATTTGTTTCTATCTTCCCTTCTCAAACCTTCACAACCTTCCTGTTCCATTTACCCAAGACTCTAATGATAACCTCACCTTATTTCTTAATGAGAAAACAGTTACATGATTATACAGAAGTTCCCACGCCTACCCAGCATCACACCTGCAAACCAACAGCATCTGAATCTGTATTTTCTGTGCATCTTTCACTACAAGAGAAGAAAAGCCCTGCTCTCACTAAAGGCGGATCCTTGCCTGCATGCTCTGGACCTGGTACTTCTATTTTTATCCAGGAATCCACCCCTAGAGTTACCTCTCCTTCTCTCTCAACTGCAATTGTACGTTTTCCTTCTGGGCTCGATTCCTTCTGTAGCACTCAGATGTACTCTGTCTGATATAGTGTGAAACTGTAAGAAGGGTGCTAATATTCACCTGTGGAGAAGACAAGTCTTTTTTGTGACTGTGATGCTTGATTCTTAGAGGGATGAATGGGGGGTGAGAAAAATTAAACTAAAGAAGGAAAAAAATGTGATGCAAAGAAATGGACACAAGTTAATTGATAGTTGTGTTGGGGAAGGGAGTAGTGAGTGGTGAGGCTGCACATCGGGAAGTCTTGGGGAGCAGAAGTCATTCTTGGGAAGCAACAGTTCCCCGTTGATCAAGGGATCAGTGGAGGTCAGACTTGGAAACAGGAGACCATTTATGATATCATTATGGTGGCTGGGCACGGTGGCTCATGCCTGTAATCCCAGCACTTTGGGAGCTAAGACGGACGGATCACAAGGTGAGGAGTTTGAGAGCAGCCTGGCCAACATGGCGAAACCCTGTCTCTACTAAAAAAATACAAAAATTAGCTGGACATGGTGGCAGATGCCTGCAATGGCAGCTACTCAGGAGGCTGAGGCAGGAGAATCACTTGAACCCAGGAGGCAGGGATTATGGTGAGCCGAGATCGTGCCATTGCACTCTAGCGCTCTAGCCTGGGCGATAAGAGCAAGACTGTCTCAAAAAAGAAAAGAGGATTGTTATGGTAAGCTGGTAAAGAAATGAGAGGCCTTGTACTAAGGAAGTAGTGACGGTGCTGAAGAGAGAATAGCTGTGAGGGATGATAGGAAGATGAAGCCACACGGACAAGGAGATGATAGATAGGCGTCTAGATTTTAGGTTTGAGAATCTGGGTGAGTGAGGGTACTAGTCACTGAGATAGAGAATATGCAGAGGGAAAGATGTGAATGGCTGGCATGGTTACCCATATGTAACCATGCCAAGTGGGCATGCCCAGTGGACAGGTAGGTATAGGAGTTGGACATGGCATAAAGATCTGAGACTAAGTATTGGACATTGTGAAAAACAGGTGTTAGTAGTCATGTAGATAGGAAGAAAATTGAAGGAGGCTTTTGTTGTGGAAGCCAGAATCGGGAAGGGTTTCAGAAAAGAGTGAATACGAATACTCATAGCAGTATATGTTCAAATGGACTGAGTAACTGAGGACTGACCAACACTAGGATTGTGGACCTGAAGGTGGAGGTCACTGGATGGAACATATTTCTTGGATTGGTATGAGCAGACTCTGGTTTTCTGAGCTTTTCACATAGAAGCGAAGACCTAGAATGGCACAGTCCTTACTGCGGGACAAGTATAACCGAGGCATAAGTGTTGGACTGAACTCTCCATCAGAGTTACTGTAACTTAGCTTATCTCTATTTTCTGTCACATACGTAACAAGGAGCCATGTGTGACATAGGGTTTTTCTGTCATAAAACCAATATATGTGATGGTTTTGTTTTTGGGCATGTGTGATGAAGACAACTAGTTCTTAATCTCCAGATGGTCACTCAGCATTTATTTGCAGTTTGGTGTTAAATTTTCTATTTCTTCAATAGCAGAAAATGTGGGATAAAAAGAGCTGAGGTAAATGAGATCGCCTGGGGACTCATGTTTTCCTAATGTGTCTCTCAGAGCTCATCACACTCCTTCCTTTTTTCTCTCTCTTTATTGTTAAATCTAATTTGTGTTTTGGACAAACTGTACACATGCACAAAAACACATTATCACTGAACTATAAAGAACCTTAGATGGAATGGATGATCTTTATGTATGAATCTGCTCATGTTGAAGTCACTGGGAGAGAAGTGGAAGCCTGGTTCTCCTTTGTTGGCCTTCACTGTCTTTTTAATCATATGGTACATTTTGATAAGTGTATATTTTAAAACTTAAGCTCAACTGTTTTTTGGATGAATGGCAAATTTTTTTGAAAAGGAGTTGGGGGCTCTCTCTACGCTATTACATAAAGTCCCTACCGTGATTTTATAAATCAAAAATAGCTAATGGGATTTTTCACTGACCTTGCTCTTCATACTTCCACCCCCTCTTTTCCCAAACATTTCTTCTTTAAGCATAGTAAATTGTGGCTGAACTAGGGGAATAGAACCAAAATGAAAATACATAAATCTGTAATCACATGCTTATAATTAAAAGAATGTTGAAATCTCAGCTCTTAAATACTGTCCTTAGTATTGGTAATGCTATACTTGAGAACAAAGGGATGGTGAAAAGCAGTGGCTGTTAACTGTGCCTAAGACTGAAAACTCTAGTAAAAGTGGGTATCTTTATCGGAAATGGATATGGAGTAGTACTCTCCGTGCAGGGTGAGCATGTTTCATGTTGCATTTCTTTCTTTTTCTGAAAATATGATAAACTTTCCAGTAATGAAAACACGTTTGATTTTTTGGTGTAATCTTCCTTCATTGACCACATAATGTTGAAAAAGAAGCGTAATGGTCTTTTAAGCAAACCACTTTTTACCATTATGAATTTGGTGCGATTTCTTGTAGACTTTCAAATTTTCTTGAATTTGGTGTGATTTTTCTGAAGATTTTTAAATTTCCTTTTTGGAGAGAAAAACCAAAAAACTTGCCGCACTGGTAAATCATGGGATTTGGTCCAAGCCCTTGCTGGGCCCCTCCGAGGTTTTAGCCTGAATGAGGGCAGGTCTCTGGGACCCTCCTCCTTGCAACAGGAGCGTGTTTTCTTATGTGCCTGTGTGTGTGTGCATTTGCGTGCATGTGTGTGTGCATTTGCGTGTGTGTGCGTGCATGTGCCCATGTTCCCTGAGACCCAGGACAGAGGCGGCATCTTCAGGTCTGGTTTTATCCTCTTTTCATTCTGTGTGTCCTCCCCACACCTGACTCCGAAGCTCTCAGGGTCCCACCAGCTCTACACGTCCCCCACTCTTTTTCTCTCCTCCCATTATATTGGGGGTTCAGGACTTCCAGCCAGAGCCCCCTGTCCTTGTACTACCTTGTCCTCCCCCTGTGTCGCCTCTGCCCCCCCCCACCTCCTTCCTGATAGCTCAGGTGTCCCCATGCTGGTCATGCTGGCCCAGTCTGCAGGAGCAAGCCTGGGGGGACTCCCCCGCCTCTGCCACTTTGTGTGGGTAATTGTGCTTTAGGGGAAAGTGGGGTGGTGGGGCTCAGTAAATTTCTGGTGCACTGGTGGGGAAAAAAACCCATAGGATAATTATTAAGCCTTAATACTATTTCTGCTGTGCTGAAGAGTGAAGCAAAGCCCATTTTTACTCCATGCAGTTTTATTTCCATGACTCTTTAGGTCAGTCTGAGCATCCATTATTATCCTCATGTTACAACTAGGAAACAAATTCTCAGAGGGCTCATTACTTGTCTGGAATACAATAGATGGCAAAGTCGAGCTGGAACCAAGATGTTTTAAAGGAGGCTGGAGCACTATTTTATTTTAATTTAAAATCGTTGTAATATAGTAAGAGACCCAGATAGTGCAGTTGTGTAGTGTCAGGTGGTAGAAACCATAAATACAGATGAAATCCCATGTAAGATAATCAATTAAACTCAAAAGTCATGAATAACCAGAGTGCAAAATGAGCACCCTTTTGTATTAGTACAGCATTCATGCGGACACCGTGAACCAGATGAACGACTCTTTCCCCTATTGCAGTGACAAGTGATGATTCCATTTTAAAAGGTACCTTTCCTGCCACTCTTAACATTTGAGAAGCATAAATTTGAAGTGATTCTTCTGAAAAGAAAAATAGTTTATATCCCCACTTCTCTCTGGGGGTTAGATTTCCAGCAGCCACAATCATTCATTCTACAACCATAGATGAGACTTGATCAAAGAGCCTCTGAGGAGTGACAGGGAATCGATTCCAGATGGGAGTCCCTAACCACTGCCTCCCGCAGATTTCCACTGGGATGCTGCCACTGGCACCTACACTAAATATCTCCATGTGTTCCATACTGTGTCTTCAGCACCTAGGACATAACAGACTCCCAATAAAGATTTACTTCACAGATGAATGAAAGAAGGAATCACTGTCAATTCAACACAGGGGTCTCAGTTCTCCTGCCCCGCCTGTGTTCTTTAACATTGTAAATAGGGCCCCCACCTATGTGATTGTCTAAGACAGAAAGCTTGGCCTCATTCTTTATTTCTCTATGAATGAGTGATGGGAATATTTAAATAATACACGTATCTATTATAAAGTACAACACCATAATGGAATGTAAGTCTTCTCACTATTACTGTCCTCTATTTTTTTTTTTTTTTTTTTGAGATGGAGTCTCGCTCTGTCATTTGCCCAGGCCAGAGTGCGGTGGCGTGGTCTTGGCTCACTGCAACCTCCGCCTCCTGGGTTCAAGTGATTCTCCTGCCTCAGCCTCCTAAGTAGCTGGGATTACAGGCGCATGCTGCCACGCTTGGCTAATTTTTTTTTTTTTTTTGTATTTTTAGTAGAGTTCCACCATGCTGATTAGGCTGATCTCGAACTCCTGACCTCATGATCTGCCCACCTCGGCCTTCCAAAGTGCTGGGATTACAGGCATGAGCCACTGCACCTAGCCTAGTGTCCTCTATTTTAACCAATGTTATGATTCATTTCTGTTTTTCCAGAGATAATTTGCATGGATAAGTGTGTATGTGCATATATAAAAATACATTTGTATTTATGTTTTTTTACTAGTGGTTACATGCTTTGTATGTCTTTCTGCTTTTTGACTTTTCATTTCTGTTAAGAAATACTTTATATTTCTTTGTTTTATATTTTCTACATAATATAGAGATAACGTATATGCATGTATATGTTTAGATACATACAACATAAAGTCTTACACTTTATTCATTTTATGTTCAACACAAAATATAACATTTTATTACCCTTACACTATTTATATGAGACAGTCAGTTCTCATCATTTTCTGTAGTTAGGTTTTACAGAGTCACTGTGAACACTGAATTAGTAAATACAGAACCATTGTTCCTATAGGGAAGTACAAGGTTAGGTGCCTGCAAACCTGTGGTCATATTCCTGTCAACTAATTCAGTCACAACTTTGTCTTCTGTGTGGTTATGTTTAATGACACCTTATCTAATATATATTGTTCATTCATTAATGTTGAACTCGTGGCTAGCAACACTGTTACTCATGCCTTAATGAACTTTATTTAATGCATATATTTTCTCCATAAGGTACATCACAGCCATCTTGCACATATGAGCACTCTGCTTGGGGGCCATTTAAAACAGTGAAATTATCAAAAATTCCACAAAGATGTGGAAAATGTGGCACAAAATAGATGGTGACAAGGACACTTCTCACAGTGTAAGAGCTGAAACAAGAAGGCTGGGTGTCACCTTGTAGAACCTCAGCTGGAAACACACTAATTTATATAACAAAAATAAGGTTTTATTATAGATCTATGTGTATATCTTATAACCTAAAAGAAATCTAAAGAATTATGATGAAACCAGTAGCCACATACACTCAGCTCACAGAATAGAACATGATCAATATCAGTCAGTCAGCAATTCTGTTAATCTTTCCCCAATCTTATACCTGTGTCCCCTTCAGAGACAGCCATTATCCTGAATTTTCTATGGATCATTCCCATGTTTATTCTTTATAGTTTTGCCGGAAATGTAAATCATAACCAACTTATTGTTTACAATTTTAGGAACTTTGTGTAACTGGAAATACAAGCATCCCCTGCTGCACCTTAGTTTTTTCTCCACTGAAGGTTGTTTTTGAAATTCTTTCATATTTTTGCATGTGGTTCTGTTTCATTAATTTTTATTCTATCGTAGGACTCTTAACAGCACAAATGGTGTATCCTATTGTATCCCTTAGTGATTATGGAAAATGCTTATATGACATTTGTGTTCACAATTCCTGATCCATATCCATACTCCCTTTTTGTGTTGCAAACCTAAGAGGTTTGCTGAGGCATGGGATACGTGCGTGAATCTTCAGCCTCGGAGGTCAAGCTGAAGTGTTTTCAAAAATGGTTAGTTCTCATCTGTCCTTCTATCAGCAGAGTTCCAATTGTGTTCAATCCCTACCAACACTTAGTTCTTCGATTTTATTTTATTTCATTTTATTTACAATTTTTTGACCCAATTGACTCTTTATAATGATATTCCCCTGAGGTTTTCATTTGCGGTTTCCTGATTGTTTTTGAGAAATAATGTGTTTTCACACATTTATGGTTGCTTTCTTTTCTCTGTAATGCCTGTGTGAGTCTTTTGGCTGTTTTTTTATTGACTTCTCTTTTACTTATTGAGTTATTAGGACATCTTTATATATTTAGGATTTTAAAACGTGATCAGATGAATTTCCCAAGCCCTCCTCCCACATTGGAGCTTATCTTTTCATTTTTCTTTTGCTGACTTGATTTTTAAAATTCTTTTTATTTCTATGTAGTGGCATCTATCAACCTTTTTCTTGTTGGTGCATATGTTTGCCTTATTTAAGAAATCCTTCCCTTCTGTAAGTTTGTAAAGATAATGTCCTTTATTTTCTCAAGAAAATTGTATAGTTTTGCTTTCACATTTAATCCACCAGTCTATTTGAAATTCATTTTTATCTATGATCTGCAGTAGGAACCATGTTTAATTTTATGTCATATAGATAATGTTGTTTTAGTTGTTCAGTGACATGTAAGAAATAAGCCATTTTCTCTCTAATATGCGGTACCATTTCTATCATGTAGGAACTTTCCATATATGTGTGCAGCTTTCTTGGGTTTTCTATGTATCATTGCATTGGCCTATTTTTATTATTTATCCCTGTAACAAAACCTGTTACTGTCTTATTTACTGTAGCCTTCTAATAAGTCTCGAAATATGAAAAGGCTAGATTCCCACCTTCTTTAAATTTATGCCTCCTTTTGGTAATTGATTCTGCTATATAATTTAAGAATGAATTTCCACCAAAAAAATGCTATTAGGATTCTGACATAATTACGTAAGTTATAGTTCAGACTGGGTAGAAATGACATCTTTATGATATCAAGGCTTTCTATCTATGAGCATGGTACAGACCAGCGTTTATTTATGTTTCCTTTAACATCTGTCTGAAAAGTTTGAAGTTTCATTAAGATTTCTATTTGTTTTTATAGAAATATTCCTAAAGACCTCATTTTTGTTTATATTTTGTGAATTAGTTTAATCTATTTTGAAGATATATAAAATTCAAATAACTTACATCTTACAAACTTCTTAAACCCCTTATTAATATAACAATTTGAGATTTTAAAAAATTTTCTATGGAAATATCACTGCAAATAATGACAGTTTAATGTACTTATTTATTCATTTGTTTTCTAGTTTTGTTCCTTCCTTTTTTTTCTGGTCATTTTGCACTGTGTGGTTCCTTCAGTGTAATATGGACAGAAAGAGCAGAAGTGTCATTTCACAAACGGGCATAGAGGAATGGAATTAAATATTTTGGCCATCTTTATAAACAAATTACCACAAATTGATGGGAGGTTTTTGTATCATTTATTTTTTCCCCTTGACTACTTTTCAAGTAATTTTCTGTATCTTTATTCTTTTAGGGCATATCTCTGATATATTAACACAGTTCTTTTTATTGTGTATATTTAAAGTCTACAACACGATGTTTACATATATGTATACACACACACAGAGTAAAATGATTCGCCAAGCAAATGAACATATTTTATCATTTCACATAGGTACCGTGTGTCTCTGCACGTGCGTGCACACCCTGCATACTGTTCAGTAGCTCTCTGGGCATGTTTATGCTACATAGCTGCAACTTCGCAGCCTTTCACCTCCATCTCCACATTTCCCTGAACCTGCTGCCACTTCTACTGTTTCTAGGTATTTGAGTTTTTGTTTGTTTTGTTTTGTTTTTCAGGAGAGATTTCACATGTAAGTGGGATCAGGCAATATTTTTCTGTTAACACGATTTAACAGAGTCTGAGGTTGCTATTTTTACTTCCCTCCAAACAAATTCTTAGCATGCTTTAATGCTAATCTTACCGTTTACATGCCGTTCTTTAACAGTGTTTTAGTTTCATTTTATATTGTCTATTACTCCTACAATATGGAATTATTATTTTAGGTATTCATTTTTGGTTTAAATTTCAATACCATTGTCTTTGCTCACTATTCCTTCATATTATGCCTGCCTTCTAAAATTATCTTTCTTCTTTCTCAAGTACACCCATGGAAAGTTGCTTTGGTGTGAACTCTGGATTGTAAAGTCTGTTTTTGTCTGTGTGAGCATATCTTTATATCAAGGCTGTCTTTTAGTGATAGATGTGCTAATTATAAAATTCTGAGTTCAAAGTAAATTCCTTTCAGCCGTCTGGAGGCCTCTGATTTCTGTATTCCCTTGTTGCATTGACAACTCTACTTGGGTCCAATTTTTGTTTCTTTGTTTCTAATCTAAATTTTCCCTGAGGAGCTTTTATGTTTTTCTGTTTCTCCATGTGTTTGTTTTGGCTGATCGTCAGGAGGCACTACCAACCAAAATTATTTTAAAATAAATCCTTGCCTTGTACGTTAGGATCACACATTGTGTGTGTGGGCCTAATGCAGTGGGGTTGCCCATGTGGAGTGATGGATTCTTATGTGAGAGGGTTTCCCCTTCCCCAAGAGCCACTGCTGAGATGGATGCATTTCCTTAACGCCTAATTTAGTGGCGTGATGTTTTTTTAAATTTCTTCTTTTAAAATGTCTCTGTAGTTATGTAGAACGATTCAAGGCCTTTTCAAAATTTTCTCATATAGCCTTTAAAACTGAAGTTCTAGGTTGCTGGGGTTAGTGATGCCTTGAGGGAGTGCTGGCTTACACCTCTTTGGAATCCTGCTCCTGTTGGTTTTTATGGCCTCAGAGAATTTTCCATTCAACTCAACCATGCATTCATTATTACTTTACCTCAGCTTTTTTGTGTTCTTTGTTCTGAAACTTTCTGATATCTATAGTATTGTTGAAATTAGAAGGCTATCTTGTTTTTTTACCAATTAAAATATATTTGAAATAATCTTACATTACTACATTCTTCTTAATGACATCATAGTATTTCACTATAGAAATGCACCTTTGGCTGGGCACGGTGGCTCTCGTCCATAATCCCAGCACTTTGGGAGGCAAAGGTGGGCAGATCACCTGAGGTCAGGAGTTCAAGACCAGCCTGGCCAATATGGTGAAACCCCATCTCTACTAAAAAATACAGAAATTAACCAGGCATGGTGATGGGCACCTGTAATCCCAGTTACTTGGGAAACTAAGGCAGGAGAATCACTTCAACCTGGGAGGCGGAGGTTACAGTGAGCTGAGATCTCACCACTGTACTCCAGAGTGAGACTGGGCAACAGAGTGAGACTCCGATCCCCCCCTAAAAAAAATGCACCCAAAGTATTTACTCATTACTCTACTTACCAACCTTTTTTCTACAACATTGCTTTCTAAAGCAAAAGATTACAGTAAAAACGTGTGTATGTCTCACAATTCAGACTTGGTACTGTACGATACGAAATGGTGAGCTGCTGGGTCAAAAGCAGTGTTAGCCTTATTCTCGATGCCTCCTTTTCTCCTATGCTCTTCCATCCTTGCTTTCCTTAATCATTGTTAAGTCCTATGGCTTTACTCACGTGTGTCTTCTCCACTCTAATCCCATTGCATCAGCCTATCTCAGCCCCAAATCATCCCTTTTTTCCCTTAGGCTAACCATTTCCTAACAGGTCTCATTTTTCCTCATCCGTGTCATTCTGTTACCGTATAATCACCAACAACCTGATAGTAACTATCAGTCTTCTGGAAAAGATTGAATGTTAGTATAATTAATTATTAAAGTCGGTGACTACTCATTACAATTTAAGTGTGTTTAAAATATAGAGCTAATATATTTTAAACTACATGAAATATCTAAAATGTATATGTATTTATTTACTTATTTTTTGAAGAAGGGAATCTCACTCGGTTGCCCAGGCTGGAGTACAGTGATGGGATCTCAACTCACTGCAACCTCCGCCTCCTGGTTCAAGCGATTCTCCTGCCTCAGCCTCCCAGGTAGCTGGGATTACAGGCACATGCCACCAAGCCCACCTAATTTTATTTATTTATTTATTTGGTAGAGATGAGGTTTTATCAGGTTGGCCAAGCTGGTCTCGAACTTCTGGCCTCAAGTGATACACCCGCCTTCGTCTTCCAAAGTGTTGAGATTACAGGCCTGCGCCACTGCGCCTGACCTAAAGTGTATTTTAAAAAAATACCTTATTTGCCCTTCATGTTAGATAATACAGAATTAATAGCATGTTTTATCATGGTGAAGTCTAAGCTTTCCTTCCTTAGGCCCTGGGTATCTGGATAGGCTCTGCCATGAAGAAGAATCCTGACCAAATGGTTATGTTCTTGTAGCTGAACCGCAATTACATTCCTTAGTAACTGATGTGAATCTTTGAGGTTTTTTTTTTTTTGAAAAAAAATCAGCTAGAAACTGAGTTCAAGACTAGCACTTTTAAAATTTTAAATCTTTTTATTAAAGCAATTCTGGTATAATAAAACCCAAGTGTTCATTTGTATAGTTACCTAGGAAATAACAACATGTTGATTCAGAAGTAAATAGTAATAACATATTAAATCATACCATTTAAAATTAGGATGTTTTCTGGTTAATGTCTAAAATATGTCAGCCTAGCTTGACACGTGTTCTGACTACGTGTTACTTGGGCGTGTGGATCATTAGGAAATAAGAGTTGAGTGTGTTTGTTGTATATTGTCTATGGTTTCCTGTGTCTACTCTGAAGATAAGCAACACTTGTGAGGCAGAGCACAGTGGAGGGCTTTGGTGTAATTACTCCTCTCTGTTGTGCATGAATAAAATCTAAGTGAAATGTTGCTAAACCACGTTAACTTATGAGAAACGTCAGCTGGGCATGGTGGCTTACATCTGTAATCCCAGTATTTTGGGAGGCCAAGGTGGGTGGATAATCTTAGGTCAGGAGTTCGAGACCAGCCTGGCCAAAACGGTGAAACTCCATCTCTACTAAAAATACAAAAATTGGCCGAGTGTGGTGGTGGGCACCTGTAATCCCAACTCCTCTGGAGGCTGAGATAGGAGAACTGCTGGAACCCAGGAGGCGGAGGTTGCAGTGAGCCGAGATCGTGCCATTACACTCTAGCCTGGGTGACAGAGCAAGACTTTGTCTCAAAAAACAAACAAACAAAAACTTACTTACTTGAAAGGTCATATAACTTATATGGCAGATGGTCTCATCTCATGTGCCAAATGTGATAGATTGATACTGGCTTAATGGAGCTGTGTTTGGAGGATAAATCTTAGGTCTTACCTGAATTCTTGGGTTTGAAAGAGCAGCATGAGTAATTAGTGATTTCTGTAATATGATATGGAAGAACTGAGTGGAAGCAAGTATTTTTCCTCCAAAGACTTCTTCTTTTTTTCCTTCATAAAGCCTCTGCTTATGTTTTTATAGAAGGAATACGTTGTGTATTTTGTATGTATTAAATATAAGAAACATATAAAATCTATAGAAATTTATTGTATATTCAAGGAAAACCAAACCTAAATCACTTTTGGAGGAAAATTTTCTATTTCTTTTAAGACAGTTTTGAAAGCTTGTATACAGGCATCCCTCAGAGATATTACAGTTTTGGTTCCAGACCACCACATTAAAGCAATAAAGCAAGTCACATGCATTTTGGGGGCTCCCAGTGCATATAATAGTTACATTTATCTATACCATATTCTATTAAATGCACAGTAGCATTATACGTTTAAAAACAATGTGCATGCCTTAAATTTAAAATACTATTTAAAAATGCTAACCATCATCTTAGCCTTCAGCAAGTTGTAATGTATTTTCTCGAGGTGGGTCTTGCTTCCATGTTGACGGCTGCTGACAGGTCAGGGTGGTGGTTGCTGAAGGTTGGGCTCGCTGTGGCAGTTTCTGAAAAGAAGACAAAAATGAAGTTCTCTCAATTAGTTCTTCTTTCACAAAATATTTCTATGTAGCATGAGATGCCATTTGGTAGCATTTTACCCAGTAGAACTGGGTAGAACTTCTTTCAAAATTTGAATTAGTCCTCTCAAACCCTGTTGCTGCTTTATCAACTAAATTTAATTTTCTAAATCTTTTCTTGTTATTTCAACAATGTTCACAGCATCTGTACCAGGAGTAGATTCCATCTTAAGAAATGACTTTCTTTGGTCATTTATAAGAAGCAACTCCTCGTCCGTTCAAATTTTATTATGAGCAACTTTTTCATCATGAGCAACTTGCAGCATTCTGGTCACATCCTCAAGCTCCGCTTCTTATTCTAATTTTCTTGCAGTTTCCACCACTTCTGCAATTCTTTCCTCTGCTGAAGACTTGAGCCCCTCCAAGTCATCTGTGACAGTTGGAATCCACTTCTTCCAAACTTCTATTAATGTTGATATTTTGAACTCTTCTCCTGAGTCAAGAATGTTCTTAATGGCATCTACAATGATGAATCCTTTTAGATGGTTTTCAATTGATTTTGCTTGGATCCACCAGAAGACTCAATCACTACCTATGACAGCTATAGCCTTTCCAAATATATTTCTTAAATAGTAAGACTTCAAAGAGTTAAAATTACCCCTTGATCTAAATAGATGTATTAGCAGGCATGAAAACAAAATGAACCTCCTTGTATTAAAAACATCTCCATCAGAGCTTTTTGGTGACCAGGTGCATGGTCAATGAGCTGTAATATTTTGAAAAGAATCTTTTCTTCTGAGCAGTAGGTCTCAGCAGTGGGCCTAAAACACTCAGTAAATCATGCTGTAAACAGATGTGCTGTCATCCAGGCTTTGGCCTTCCATTTATGGAGCACAGGCATAGTAGATTTAGCGTTAACTCTTCTAGGCTCCAGGATTTTTGTAAATGATCAATGAGCACTTACTTCAACTGAAAGTCACCAGCTGCATTAGCCCTGACAAAGAAATCCAGCCTGTCCTTTGAAGTTTTGAAGCAAGCATTGACTTCTCTCTAGCTATGAAACTCCTAGGTAGCATCTGCTTCTTGTTTTATCTACATTGAAAATCTGTTGTAGTGTAGCCGCCTTCATCAGGTATCTTATCTAGATCTTCTAGATAACTTGCCGCAGTTTCTTCGTCAGCAGCTGGTACTTCACCTTGCACTTTTATGTCATGGAGACAGCTTCTTTCTTTAAACTTTGTGAACTCACCACTACTGGCTTCAAATTTTCTTCTGTAGCTTCCTCGGCTCTCTTAGTTTTTATACAATTGAAGAGAGCCAGCGCCTTGCTCTAGATGAGGCCTTGGCTTAAGAGAATGTTGTAGCTGGTATGATCTAATCAGACCACTGAAAATTTTTCTATTAGCAATAATGTGGTTTTTGCTTTCTTATCCTTCATTTTTTTCACTGAAGCACCACTTTAAATTTCCCTCAAGAGCTTTTCTTTTGCATTAACCACTTGGCTATCTCACGTAAGAGAACCAGCTTTCATTCTGTCTCTACTTTGGACATGCCTAACTCACTAAACTTAATTATTTCTGACTTTTATTTAAAGTGAGACATATGTAACTCTTTCTTACACCTGAACACTTAGAGGCCTGTAGCATTATTAATTGTAGGGTTATTGATTATTGTATGGTTACTAATTGGCCTAATTTCGATACTGTTGTGTCTCAGGGAATACGGAGGTTGAGAAGAGGAAAAGAGATGACGAACAGCATTTTGGTGGAGAAGTGAGAACATACACACACACACAATATTTATTGATTGTTTATATCTTATATGGGCATGGTCTGTGGTGTCCCAAAACAACTACAATAATTACATCAAAGATCACTGATCACAGATCACCATAACAGACAAAATAATAATGGGAAAGTCTGAAATACCATGAGAATTACCTAAGTAATATGACACTAAGTGAGCACATGATGTTATGAAAATGGCGCCAGTAGATTCATTCGACTGCGGTTGCCATAGACCTTCAATTTGTAAAAACAAACAAACCCAATAAAAATAAAACAAAAATTAACTACCTATAAAGTACAATAAAGTAAAGCACAATAAAGGCATGTACACCTGCAATGAGATGTTATAGCGGCAACACAGAAGATGGTTAGAAAGCATACCTAATGGATCTCATAAAATTCATGGAAGTATTTTTATTAACAAAGTGATGTATTTAGGAATCACTTTAATCATCAAACAAAATACTTACCTTTTTGAACTTTCCTATTCCCATCAATTTCCCAGCATGAAACTTCAGAGGCATTCTTGACCCTACATTGTCTCTCACATGTCTTTCTACTTTCTATCCACATTATCACAATTGCTTCTCAATTGATATGTCTGCCTCCAGCCTTTATTCCCTCCAGTTCATTCCCCAGCTGCAAGGGTGACCAGTCAGGTTTTCAGGGTTTTGTAAAAATGTCTTCATTGCTTTGATAATGTTGTTTAAGTCTTCTGTGTCTTTACTGATTTTCTTTCAAACTTATTTATCAGTTTAAGAGAAGGCTATACTCTCTAGTTACAATTTTCTGTTGTCTATTTTTCCTTTCTGTTTTGTCAGTTGAGGAATTTTGTCTTTCTTTCATTTTATTTTTGTTAGTTTTTGCATTATGTATTTTGAAGTTCTGCTTTTAGATGCAAACATAGTTACAATTGTTACATCTTCTTTTTTAATTGATCCCTTTATCATTAGGTATTCTTTCTTCTTTCTTCCTGGTAACATATCTTGTTCTGAAGTCTAATTTATCTATTTTTAATATAGCTACTTCCGCTTTATTATGGTTATTAGTGTTTGCATGATATACCTGTTTATCCTTTTACTTTTAATCTAATTATGTATTTATATTTTAAGTGGATTTCTTTTTCTAGAGAGCATAAAGTTGGGCCTTATTTTTCTTATCCAGCCAAAAAATCTCTGGCTTTTGATTGGGGCATTTAGACCATTCACATTTAATGTAGTAATGATAGGGTTGAGTTTAATTAATTATCTTTATATTTGTCTACTATTTGTTTCATCTATTGTTTTCCTTCTTTTTTCTCTTTCCCTTTTTTCTTATTGATTAGTTTAGTATTCTTTAGTATAACCAGCCCTTCGTATCTGTGGGTTCTGCATCTATGGATTCAACCAACTACAGATTAAAAAACTTCAACAACAAAAAAAGATGGTTGTACCTATAATGAATATGCAAAGACTAACTTTCTTGTCATCCTTCTCCAAACAAGTCAGCATAACAACTGTTTACATAACATTTAAATTATGTTACATGACATTTACATTATTACAGAGGTAATTTAAAGTCTACATGAGGACGTATGCAGGTTATATGCAAGTTCTAGGCCATTTTATATAAGGGACTTTAGTATCCATGGATTTTGGTATCTGTGGGATACCACAGATGAAATACTCTTCCATGGATATTGAGAGACAACTGTATCTTGTCTTATTCCCATCGTTGGCTTATATGCTATATATCTTTGTTTTATATTTTCAGTGGTCACTCTACTGTTGTACCCCTTTAATTTATCACAGTCTATCTTCAAATAGTATTGCACAATTTCACAGGTGATGTAAGAACTCTACAACAGTATACTTTCATTCTCCCTTCTGTTTGTTCTGTTGTCATGTATTTTACATCTACATATGTTATAACCAAAACAATATATTGCTACTACTTGTATTTAAGTCGTTGTCTTTAAAAAAAATTAATGACAAAAATGTATTTTATGTTCATCCTCATAATTAGCATTTCCGGTTTATTTCACTCATTTGCATAGATCCAGCTTTCATTACATATCATTTTTATTCTGCCTGAATAACTTCCTTAACATTTCTCATTATGTCGATTTGCAGTTGGAAAACTTATTTAGCCATTACTTTCTTGAAATTATTTATTTCCCATTTTTGAGAGATATTCTTACTGAATGTAGAATTATCAGTTAACAGTTTTTTTTTTCTTTCCTCTTGTTCTTTGGTCTTGTGCTTGCACAGTTTCTGACAAGAAATCTATATTTGTTTTCTGTTACTGCTGTAACAAATTACCACAAACTTCATAGCTTCAAACAATACAAATTCATTATCTTGTCATTCTTCAGGTCAGAAATTCAAAATCAACAAAAATTATATTAGCAGTGCTGTGTTCTTTCTGGAGGATCTCAGGCATATATTTCTTGGCCTTTTTTTACATTCTAGAAGCTGCCCACACTCCTTGGTTTATGGCTTCCATCTGTCTTCAAAGCTAGCCATGGCTAGTTGAGGTTTTCTTGTTATGTATCACTGTGCTACTAACTCTCCTGCCTTTCTCTTTCACTTAAGAAGGACCCAGTGATTGCATTGAGTTAATTATGTATAATATAGGATGAGTTTCTTAAGTTCAGCTGATTAGCAACCTTATTCCACATGCAATTCTACCTCCCCCTTTATTTATTAATTTATTATATTATATTCCCATGTAATATAACATATTCATAGCTGGGGATTGGGACATGGACATTTTTAGAGGCCCATTGTTCTGTCTACCACAAAGTCCTTGGTAATTTATATTTTTGTTACTTGTTGTAAAATGTGTCTCCGCATTCCTTCCCCATCTAAACTGGTTCTTTTCAACTTTTGCCTCTATTGCTGCTTTGTAGGATTTTTATTATGATGTGCATTGGTGTGTGTGTGTGTGTGTGTGTGTGTGTGTGTGTGTGTGTTTTCCTCTTTCTTTTTTTCAGGTTTTTTTTTTTTTTGAGATGCAATCTCGCTTTTGTTGCCCAGGCTGAAGTGCAATGGTGCTATCTCGGCTCCCTACAACCTCCGCCTCCCAGATTCAAGCGATTCTTCTGCCTCAGCCTCCTGAGTAGCTGGGATCACAGGTGCTCACCACCACAGCCAGCTAATTTTTGTATTTTTAGTAGAGGTGGGGTTTCACCGTGTTGGCCAGGCTGGTTTGGAACTCCTGACCTCAGGTGATCCACCCACCTCAGCCTCCCAAAGTGCTGGTATTTACAGGCATGAGCCACCACGTCAGCATGTTTTTCTCTTTCTTGAGGTTAATTGGATTTAAGAGTTTATGGTGTATATCAAATTGGGAAAACTTTTGACCCTTATTCCTTCAGTGATTTTTCTGTCTCCATCTCTGGTTTTGTTCTGGGACTACAATGACACATTACGCTACAATGTTTACTAATGTCAAAAGATTTGCTAATGTCACCAGGTTCTGCAGTTCTTTCAGACTTTTCCTTTACGTGCTTCAGTTGGAATAGATCCAGATTTTACATCTTCAAGCTTGTTATTTTCTTCTGCAATGTCTAATCTTGTGATTTCCATTCAGTGGACTTTTAATTTCAGATACTATATTTTTCACTTTACAAGTTCCACTGAGTTTTTTTCCATATCTTCTATTTTCTTCTCATTATGTTCATGCTTTTCTTTAATATTTGAGGGTGGTTATAAAAAACTACATTAGTATTAATATCCTTATTTGCTGATTCATCTCCTGTCATTCCTGGGTCTGTTTCTATTGATTTAAAAAATGTGAGTGTACTTTTCTGATATTTGGTTGGTCTAGTAATTTCTTTATTAAGTGCTAGACACTATGCACATTATGTTGTCGAGTGTCTAGGTTTTGTGCATGTCTTTAGAGTATCTGGTTTTGTTTAGGCAGATAACATGTGATTCAGTTGATCCCTTTAAGGCCTGTTTTTAAGCTTTGCTTAGGCTAGTCTGGGGCATCCTTCATCCCAGCGATAATTCCGTCTTACTAATAATTATCTTCCCCACTGAGGTCTCCAAGACCATCCTGTCTCATGTGGTCAATGATAGCTGTCCACTCTGGCTCTTTAGACATCAAACATCTTTTGTCCCTGTAAAATCTTTGGGAATTATTCAACTTATATTTCCTTGGTGGTTCTTTGCTTGTACTTGTAGAATTTTACTGTATACATGTGCCACTTACCACCTAGCTAAAATTTAGAAACCTTAATGCAGATTTTTGACCCTTCTTTTCTGAAAGTATATTTTTTCTCTTGAACTTTGTTCCTGATCTCTTAGTCACGTCAGCCTACCTAGACTCCTATCTGTATTTCCTCAACTCAGCAAAACTGGTTGGCTTCTCTGGCTTTTCCTTCCAGCATCTATGATTTTAAAATTGTCTTTAGACAGAAGTCTCTGAAGATTGAAGGGCACTGCAGAGATCAGGCTCCTGTGCTGCCTGTTTTTTGGTATGTGAAAACAGTTGTTTTATATGTTTTGTCCCTTTCCCTAGTTAATTACAGCAGGAGGGTAAGTTTGATCTTTTTCAAGTAAGTCCGGAAGTGGAACTTAATTCATTAAGTTCCACTTCAATTAAATTGATAAAGGATCAACAAAGCAAAACATTGTTTTTTTGAAATGATAAGCAAAAAGGATAGACTACTAGCTAGATTAACCAAGGAAAAAAGTGGAAGTATTTTTCCACTAGTTTAAATTTAACACAATTCATCAGTTCAACAGGATTTAACTCTCCAAAATATATCTGCACCCAGTAGTAGAGCACCCAGATTTATTTAAAAAAAAAATACTACTAGACCTAAGACAAGAGATAGACAGCAATAGAGTAATTTGGGGAGACTTCAATACCTCATTGGCAGCATTAGTCAGATTATAAAAGCAGAAAATTGGCAAAGAAACTCTGAGCTTAAACTGGACTCTAAACCAAATGGAAAGATATTTATAGAACATTTTACTTGACATCAAAAGAACATGTACTTTTTCTCATCTGTACATGAAACATTCTCCAAAACTGACCATGTGCTTAGCCATAAAGCAAGTTCCAATAAATTTTTTAAATGAAAATAATATCAAATATCTTCTCAGACCACAGTAAAACCAAATTGAAAATCAATAACAAGAAGAACTCTCAAACTACACAAGTATGTGGAAATTAAACAAGTCGCTCCTAAAAAAAACCCTTGGGTAAACAACAAAATTAAGGTATAAATCAAAAGATTTTTTGAAATGAATAAAAGTAGATACAACATACCAAAACATGTCCTCACTCATAGGTGGGTGTGGAACAATGAGAACACATGGACACAGGGAGGGGAGCATCACACACTGGGGTCTGTTCGGGAGGAGTAGGGAGGGATAGTGGGGGTAGGGAGGTTGAGGAGGGATAACATGGGGAGAAATACCCAATATAGGTGACAGAGGGATGGAGGCAGCAAACCCCATTGCAATGTATGTATCTATGCAACAATCCTGCATGTTCTGCACATATACACCAGAATCTAAAGTGCAATAAAAAATATATGTATATAAAGAAAAAAGAAAAAAAAAGGCATAGATCAGAGCAGAACTAAATGAGATTGAGACCAAAAAAATTGATAAAGGATCAACGAAACAAAAAGTTGGTTCTTTGAAATGATAAACAAAATAGATAGACCACTAGCTAGATTCACCAAGGGAAAAAAGAGGATTTAAAAAATCACAATTGGAAATGATAAAGGTGACAATACAACTGATGCCACAGAAATGCAAAGTTCATCAGAGACTATATGAGCATCTCTAGGCCCACAAACTAGAAAACTTAGAGGAAATGGATAAACTCCTGGAAGGATACAACCTCCCAAGATTGAACCCTTAAGAAGTAGAAAATCCTAAACAGACCTAAACAAGTTAATGAAATTGAGTCCATAATTAAAAAAAAAAATCTCTAACCAATAATAAGCTCAGAACCAGACAAATTCACAGCCATATTTTACCAGACATACAAAGAGCTGGGACCAATCATACTGAAACTATTCCAAAAAAATCAAGGAGGAGGTAATCCTTTTTAACTCATTCATGAAACCAGTATGACCCTGATACCAAAATCAGGCAAGAACACAACAAAAAAGAAAACTACAGGGGAATATCTCTGATGAACATTGATGTCGAAATTCTCAAGAAAATACTAGCAAACGACATCCAACAGCACATCAAAAAGATATATATCACCATCAGGTGGATTCTATTTCAGGAATGCAAGGATGTTTTAACATACACGTGTCAATAAATAATTTACCACATAAAGAGAATTAGAAAACCATATGATCATCTTTTTTTTTTTTTTTTTTTTGATGGAGTATCGCTCTGTTGCCCAAGTTTGAGTGCAGTGGTGAGGTCTCAGCTCACGGCAGCCTTCGCCTTCCGGATTCAAGTGATTCCCTTGCCTCAGCCTCCTGAGGATTACAGGTATACACTACCATGCCCAGATAATTTTTGTATTTTTAGTAGAGACGGTATTGCCATGTTGGCTGGGCTGGTCTCTAACCCCTGACCTCAGGTGATCTGCCCACTTCAGCCTCTCAAAGTGCTGGGATTACAGGCATGAGCCACCATGCCTGGCCAGTCATCTTAATAGATGTGAAAATGGTACTCAGTAAAATCCAACATTGCTTCATGATAAAAATCCTCAACAAAGTAGACACTGAAGGAACACATTTCAAAATAGGAACCATATATGACAGACTTCCAGCCAACATACTGAATGGGGAAAAGATAAAAGCATTTTCCCTGGGAACTGAAACAAGACAAGGATGCCTACTGTCACCACTCCTAATCAACATAGTACTGGAAGTCACAGCCAGAGCGATCAAGCAAGAAAAAGAAATGAAAAGCATTCAAATTGGAAAAGGAGAAGTCAAATTATCTCTGCTCACTGATGACATGATCTTATAAACCTAGAAAACCCTAAAGAGCCCTCCAAAAGATGCCTTGACCTAATTAATGACTTCAGCAAAGTTTCAGTATACAAAATAAATGTATAAAAATAAGTAGCGTTTCTGTATACCACCAACATTCAAACTGAGAACCAAATCAACAACTTAGTCCCATTTACAATGGCCATACACAAAGTAAAATACCCAGCAATATATTTAACTAAGGAAGTGAAAGATCTTTGCAAGGAGAACTATAAAATACTGATTAAAAAAATTGTGTAGATGGCACAGACAAATGAAAAAACATTCTGAGCTCATGGGTTGCAAGAATCAACATCATTAAAATAACCATACTGTTCAAAGTAATCTGCAAAATTGCAGAAGTGCAATTCCCATCAAATTACTTACATCATTTTTACAGAATTATCAAAAACGATCCTAAAATTCATATGGAGCCAAAACTGAGCCTGAATAACCTAAGTAATCTTAAATAGAAAGAAAAAATCAGGCATCACGTTATGTGGCTTCAGATTGCACAAGAAGACTACAGCAAGCCAAACTCCATGGTAATGATACGAAATTAGACACAAGAGATCAATAGAACAGAATAGAGCACCAAGAAATGAAGCCACTTATGTACAACTAACCAGTCTTCAACAAAGCTGACAAAAATAAACAATGGATTAAAGGACACTGTATTCAATAAATGGTGCTAGGACAATTGGATGACCATAAATAAAACAATGAAACTGGACCCCAGTCTCTCACCATATTCAGAAATTTATTCAAGATGGGCTAAAGACTTAAATGCAAATACTGAAACTGTAAAAATGCTAGAAGAAAACCTAGGAAATACTCTTCTGGACATTGTCCTAGGCAAATAATTTATGATGAAGACCTCAAAAGCAAATGCAACAGAATAAAAAATAGATACATGGGACTTAATTAAATGAAAAAGCACAGCAAAAGAGATAATCAACAAGAGTAAACAGACAACCTACAGAATGGGAAAAAATACTTCAAACTATGCTCCTGAAGAAGAATTAGTATCCAGAATCCATGAGGAACTCAAATAACTCAACAAGAAGAAGACAATCACATTAAAACGTTGGTAAAGGATATGAACAAACATTTCTCAAAAGAAGGCATATAAGTGGCCAACAAACATATGAAGAATGGCTGAACATTATTAATCATCGGTGAAATGCAAATTAAAATCACAATGCAATACCATCTTTCAATAGTTAGAATGATGATTATTCGGAAGCCAAAAACAGCAGAGGTAGACATGGATGTGCAGAAAAGGGCATACCTACTGTTGGTAGGTAAATTAGTACAACCTCTACAGAAAACAGTGTGGGAATCCCTCAAAGAACTAAAAGGAGAACTACCATTAAACCCAGCAATCAATCCCATTACTTGGTATCTACTCGAAAGAGAATAAATCATTGTGTAGAAAAGACAGCTGCACTTGTATGTTTATTTCAGCACTATTCTCAGTGGCAAAGTTATGGAATCAACCTGTATTCATCAACAGATGACTGGATAAAGAAAATATATATGTACATGGAATGTTACTAGACTGTATGTGCTACTATATATATATGTGGAATACTACTCAGTCATAAAAAATGAAATTGTGTTCTTAACAGGAACATGGATGCAGCTGAAGGCTATTATCCTAAGCTAATTAACACAGAAACTGAAAATTATATGCTGCATGCTCTCACTTTCAAGTGGCAGCTAAATAATGGGTACACATAGACATAAAGATGGAAACAGCAGACCCTAGAATCTCCAAAGACAGGAAGAGGAAGAGGAGGGAAAGGTCAAAAAACTATCTATTATTATGTTTACTATTTCGGTGATGGAGTCAATAGAAGTTCAAACCTCAGAATTATGTCATCTATTCATGTAACAAATCTGCATATGTAGCCCTGAATTTAAAATAATAATAATTATAAAAAATATATATTTTAGGCAAAAATAAAAATAAATCATAAAAGAAAGACAGTTCAGCCTCCTTTGCCCTGCCGTTTGTATGCTCGTACCATGAGAGGGTGGACCTGCCTCTCCACAGCATTTTTGCCGCTCGCCTCCATTGTATTTCCAGTTTTGTCTGCTTCGTCTTTCTTCTTGACATCTCAAACTATGTTGCACCTTTGCTTCTGTCTTTTTTCCCGCTGTTCACTGTTTATCCAATCTGGTCTCTGCTCCTTTTTCTACTTGACTGAGACTTGTTCATCATTTTAGTCCTCACTCACATACATTGATTTTGTCTTTTCCTTATTGACGTCTCTCAGTAGGCAAAAAGATGTTTCACGTAACTGTACTATAGCTAATTTGACAGTATTAAGGCTTTGGAGTCAGATCCCATGAGTTTGAATCCTGTCTCTTCTATTTAATGTTTCTGGTATCTTCATCAAGTTTTAAAATTTTTAATTTCCTGATTTTAAGTGGGAATAATCATAGACCCTTTCTTATAGGGTTTTATTATCTTGGGTTATTATATGTAAAGAATTAGAATAGTAATATCAACATCATTCTATATTAACATTCCCATTTAAACATCTCTATAACATCTACCTATATGATTATTTATCTCTTTCTCAATCTACCATTTTCTTGAAGGAAAAAAAAACTATGTAATATTTACCTGCATATGAGTCCCTAAGAAAGCTAGACATTCAAATGTTGACTGAAATATTGTCATGTTAAATTATATGGCTTTTGTCTCTAGGATTGGAATACCCTAGGCTTTAAGCATTGTTTCGGCAAGTAATATTAGAAAGAAAAGAAACACATCAGACCAATATGGTGAAACCCCATCTCTACTAAAAATACAAAAATCAGCCAGGTGGGTGGCGGGCGCCTGTAGTCCCAGCTACTCGGGAGACTGAGACAGAATTGCTTGAATCTGGGAGGCGGAGTTTACAGCGAGCCGAGACCCTGCCACTGCACTCTAGCCTGGGTGACAGAGTAAGACTCTGTATCAAAAAAAAAAAAAAAAAAAAGTTGTTTTGGCTTTCTGATTTTTATTTCCATTAGATTTGCGTTTCGGTATTTTGAATCTCTAAATTGAAATTAATTGGTATTACTTTCAATATGGAAAGCTCAGCCCTAATGTGTATATTTGCATGTTTTTAGTTAAAGCCTCAATGAGTTTTTCATTTTATCTGAAAGATTTTTATTTAAGTTCAGCCTGGTATTAGTTAATATTATGCTTCGTTTATAGTCTTTAATAGGGTAAAGTTATCTATTAGCAAAGAAAAAGAAAAGGAATTGACCCAAAACATGTCTTTATTTTTATGCTATGTTAGTGAAAGTCCAGGAGAGATTTGTTTAACCTGTAGGTCGAGTACTATATAGATTTGGATATTATTTGACATAAAAATTTAGTTTGAGTTAGCAATTTTCTAGTTGGAAAATTGTTGCAGCTCTTATGGACTGTGCTGTCTACTGTACTGTCTGGCTCATGGATGTGAATTATGTTTTCCTATGTCTTTTCCACTTTGGATTTAACATGAAGATTTTGAAAGGAATTTCACTTCAATACATACATCAGGCTGGGTGATAATAGCACACGGCAATCCTGTATTTTAGGTTTGGCCAGAAGTCACATATGTAAAATTTTTAAAGTATGGATCATTTTCTATTATGTATGTATTTCTTGAGTTTTTAATAACAAGTCCCCATATGTTTATATACATGTCTATTTCTAGAGACACAATGATATATTTTATGTACAAAGTTGAAATAACACTCAGTATTAAATACAAGGTAGCTGTGAATTGTTGCAAAGGCCAGGTTGTCATTGTATACCTCATATGCTCTCCTTCCTCCTAGAGGATTCCATAGCATTTGTTTTTTTGTCTTAAGAACGTATGCAGCATAGAGGAGGAGGATGCATTGGAACTTAGCTATTTCTTTTGCAGTCAAAGGAAAGATATTCTGAAAGTCATACACTGTGACGTGTATAAACTACTTAAATTTACCTGACTTTTAGTTCATTGTCAAAAGTAGGAATGTGTCAAAAATCTCAAAACTAAAGTAATATATCTTCAGTTAAATGACAGCTTTAAATGACTCAGAAGAAAGGCAACTGCGTCTGTCTAAAAAATATCCCATACTGGCTGCACTTAAAAGCAAGTGAAATCCACATTCATAGCTAATTATAAACAAAAACTAGTTAACACTTTAAATAAAAAGGAAAAATAGCAAAAAGATTTAAAGCCTAGACAAGCAGATGAAAGGGTTCTGAGTTGCCTTCCATCTGATATTACTCAAATGCAACTCTGTCTCCAATTACCTGGGAATATGTGGTATTCCCTCATGAAAGCTCACGATCAGAAAGGGCGTCCATTCCGTGCCTTTGCTTACTCACAGCCATTTGGAACAAGTTCAGCAGAAATATTTCACATTGCAAAAGAGTCTGGAGCCAGACAGCAACTACAGACACTAATCACTGGGTCAGAGTAGTAACTTAGTAGGACAGCAACCACCAGGAACTATATGTGGAGGTAGAGATTTGGAGTAGGATATATTACCTACTCCAAATGCAAAGACATTACCAAATGCAAAAGTTCTGTAACAGAACCATTAAATCACTGTTTTTAATCAGATGCATGTTCAGTGGCACGGGACTGTCTGAGCCAATGGTCTCTTTAGTAGGATCAGACCTAAAGGATAATCTCATGCCCCTAACTCTGAAATAAATAGATGGAAAGAAAAGTAACCCAATAAATAAAGGCTGCCTCCTAAAACGTTTGGTGTTTCTTTTATTGTATGATTCCAACCACAAGCTTTCTCTGCCTCAGATTGCAGATCTCTATCTAGCACCTGAGATTTGGGGGGTGGGCAAAAGGGGGAACATCATCCCTAAAATAACAGGTGCAGTAATTGATCAACTTCCCTAAGGAGCTGCAATTTTAGGTCTATTCAAATAAGAGTTACTGGTATTCTCTGAAGATTGTCATTATAGACCACTTTTCATTGTTGCCTTTTTTTCCTGATCTACATCATCCTGTCCCTTTCCTCCAGTGTCAGTAGAGAATGGATTGCTTTATTTTACAATCTTGATTCTTACTTTACTTTGCTACTAATTCTGTTTCCAGTATACTCTATCTCAGAACATTTTCTTGGCAGTGGATCTCAAACATCAAGCTATGAATAATTGCCCATAGAATGTTTGGAATAAAAAGGTCAGCTTTAGAAGAGAATTGAATATTTTTTTAAAGTCATTCTATCTTTTAGATTTCATCAGGTTCACACTAAATTCACCTAAAATATTATCCCTTGTACAATTTTATTTACTGCTATGCCTTTAAAAAGTGGAGAAGGGTCTAAGGCGCTATTGGCCTCTGCTTAAACTGTCAGCATTGGTCTTCTCCATTCTAGGCCAATTAAAACAACTATACACACAAATTAAGTAAAAATAAAAGCTATTAAATATACTTTAAAGCTATCCCATGGTTTTATAAGGTCTTAGGCCATAATTTCTCTGTTGCTGTAAAAAGACAACCTTATTTTAGCAAAGTATATTTTTAATTCAGCATCTGGAATCTGTATAGAAAAATTAACAAGAAAATATGTGAGATTCCTACAGTGGAAGACTTTTCACATATTGCAAGCAGCACATCTCCATCCTATTTTGTAGTAATACTGATGTGGATAAAAGGGAAAGACATGAAGAGTGTGAATAGTCACCAGGTGATTTATACATTATCCTATTACATCAAGACACAACTCAAAGAAAAAGAAATTATTACCCTGTTTTAATGATGAATAAAAATTATTACATCAAAGAAGCAATTATTTGAAGTTATTAAAATCTGCAATTCAGTGGTTGCACTACAATTCAAACCCAGGTTTCCCAGTCTAAAACTCATCTTCTAGCTCCAAACACTGACCCTTGTGAGATTTGAAAATGAGAGGCAGATGGGAGAAAGACCTTGCAAAGTATAAGCATTTAGGAAAATGTGTAGCTTGTATGGCACAAGGTGGAGGAGAGGTGATTGCTCTCAGAGATCTGGGATCCTCTTGGGCAATAATGTCCATTAGGTGTCATAAAAATTCTTCTGTCAAAAGTGGTCAAGAGTTTCTGGTAGACAGTAGCACAGAAAGCTCAGTGATTTGATGACAATATGAAGATCATCAACTAAGCCTTGTGCCTATTTGTCTATTTTAAATGCTGCTTTAGCTGCCCCATGATTATCTTGATTATGAATGACCAGAAATCTACCATCCTGATCATTTGATATGTCAAAAAGGGATGAGGTGTATACGCTAAAAAGTTGGGAATCTTGTAGTAGAAGATTGAAATATTTTGTATGTCTTTTATGCAATTTACTTGGCATACTTTATTTAAATGAAATTTATTAATAATTGATTATCAATATGTGAGAAACTGCTGCTAAAAGTTACACTGGCTTTCAAAACTGCAAAACCATCTATGCCATTAGAAATTATCTGAAAATCATTTTTGTATTTCTGGAAAACAATACACCAGGAAATAAAATAACAATAAGTTGTTGTAAATAAAAAACAACTTATTATCTGGGTTACCTTCAGCAAAGTCATGTTTGAAAATCTGTGCATTTAACGATGCAGCACATAGCCCATCAAAGTGGTTTCTAAACTGAAATGCTCAACTGGTCTGATTGGGGTCACTGCGTGTAATTGGCTTGCTTGCTCCATAAAGGAATGGCAGAATTATTTTATTCCAAATGATATCTTAATTTTCACTGATTGAATCACATTTTATTTTGGTTTTCGAAGGTTCGTCCTCATTATGTAAAGCAACCTCATCCTGCAGTTGTCACTAAGTTAACATCATAAGTACATTTAAAAGAATTATTGGCCGAGCATGGTGGCTCACGCCTGTAATCGCAACACTTGGAAAGGCCAAGAAGGAAGGATCCCTTGAGCCTCAGAGTTTGAGACCACACTGGGCAACATAGCGAGACCCTCATCTCTACGAAAAGTAGATTTAAAAATTTAGCTAGGCATGGTGTCACACACTGTAATCCCAGCTACTTGGAAGGCTGAGGCAGGAGGAATTGCAAGTTGCAATAAGCCATGTTGCACCACTGCCCTCCAGCCTGGGTGACAAAGTGAGACCCTGTCTCAAATTAAAAAAAAAAAAATTGTGACAACAAAATATTAATGGTGTGTTTATGCAAGCAGCATGTTGGAAAAGGGTTTCTCTGTTTTTCCATGAAATGGAATTGCACCCCAAGTTTTCAGAAGCTTTTTCCTAAGATTGCTATACAAAGGAAATCTGTTCAGTTCTTTGAATTGTTGACTCTACATCAGGAATTGTAATGTGTACTCTAATGTGCTTTCTTTGATCTCTCATTTGACTGTTTATCAAAGCTGATTATAGTTTGAATACACAAATCCCTTTAGATTCAAAATTATGTAAAGTAATGAATAATAGAGCATGTTAAAAGATTTTTTCTTATACCAATGTGTCTTTATAATTGTGATATGGCTGTTAGGTTTGGTAAGAAGGTTTGGTTTCATGTTTTGTTCGCTTGATAAGTATCAGTCTTCTGCCAAATTGGATTAAAGTTTTTGTTTCAGCCAAACTTGCTCACGCAACTAAGCAAGAGCTGTTTTGGTGAACATCAAAAGAAATAATCACGAACAAGTAAAACTTACTTTATTCCACTCAACACAATTTAGGGGCTTATGCTTTTTGAAAAACTATGTGTTTTCTTTATTGAATATGACAGTGGAATACAATGAAGTATTAGTTGACTTACCCAGGTAAACATTATGTATGATATCACTTTAAGAATTTAGAGATCTTGAGGTCCAAAATTTTCAAATGATATTTATTAAGTTTCTACTGATTATTGGAGGCATCGTGCTAAATATTTTGCACATGTTAACAAATGAATCTGCCTAAAGTAACGGAGCTGATTTAAGTGGCAAAATCAGGCATCGAATACAGATCTCTGATATCTTGTTCTACTGGAGTGTGTTTTAAGTTTC
This sequence comes from Sapajus apella, assembly GCF_009761245.1. Lineage (NCBI taxonomy): Eukaryota > Metazoa > Chordata > Mammalia > Primates > Cebidae > Sapajus > Sapajus apella. The sequence goes on along the minus strand of NW_022436989.1, from coordinate 7,847,526 downwards.
GTAAATCATTTACTTTAATATTCTAAAATAGTCTAGAAATTTTTTCTTCTAATTTGCCTTAATCTGTGTACTTTGCAAAGAGATAGGAAAGATATGTGAGGGCAATTGCAAAAATACCCTTCCTGGAAATAGTAGGCATTGTAGTGCTTTAGTTATTTTGCCTAAACAAACCTGTATTCCTAGAATTGTTCCCGGAAGCAAATAATCTTTTATGCTAGGCAACCCAGAGCAGATTTTTATAAAACAATATGTTCATGCTGGAGCCTTTAACAAGTAAAAATCATAAAATATTCATTCTGTTTTTTAATATAGTTAACAATTGACCTGTAAGTTTATCCAAACAATCTAAAGTATAAAAAAGGAAAAGAAAAAAGAAAAAAAAAACTCTGCTTCCACCTCAAATGATCCCTGTTAAATCCTGAAAATCCTGGCAAAGAGCGGCAACCTGGCACTTGGTTATGGCTTTGCAGATTCCATGCAAACCTTTGAAGAACACTGTCTTGAGGTTGTAAAACATAAACTAGTCTAAGCTGTGCTGTTGTGTTGTAAGTAGTGATAAAGACACTGATGGTTCCCGAGTGACATGGGTTTTATTTCATGCACAGTCCCATTTTTTTATAATCAGTTTGCCCTGCTCCACTATGTCTTCTAAGTTCTCCAAATGGCCCCACATGTGACCCAAAGAGGAATGATAATAAAAAGACAGCTTCTTCTTTCACTAGTCCCAGGATTTATTTTTCACATTTTAATATTTCTTTTTATCCTATGGCTCAGTAATTTTCTTTTTCTTTTACTTTTTCTTTTTTTTTTTTTTTTTTGAGATGGAGTCTTGTTCTGTTGCCCAAGCTGGAGTGCAGTGGCATGATCTCAGCTCACTGCAGCCTCCCCCTCCCAAGTTCGAGCAATTCTCCTGTCTTAGTCTCCCAAGCAGCTGGGACTACAGGCACGCACTACCATGCCCAGCTAATTTTTTTAAACATATTTTTAGTAGAGACAGGGTTTCACCATATTGGCCAGGCTGGTCTTGAACTCCTGACCTCATGATCCCCCCACCTCAGCCTCCCAAAGTGCTGAGATTACAGGCATGAGCCACTATGCCCAGCCTGCTCAGTGATTTTCAAAGTGTGGGCCACAAACTGTTAGTGAGTCATAAAATCAATTTAGCAGGTCCCAACTAATGTTTTAAAATCTAATAGAATAGACCAAAAATATCAGGGAGCGTTGCATGAAATAAGAGTCTCTTCAGAACTTCCATGTCAAACATGTATTTATATGTATGGAGGTGTGGGAAATGGGTGGAGGTGAAGTACTACATAATTCCTAGAATGCTTACTTGTCAAAAAACAATTGAAGTCACCACCATACTTTAAGTGATGGAGTTCCTATGTTATTTCAAGCAATTTGAAATATTGATTTAATCTTCTCAACTTTGATTGTTGGGTTTGTATCAGACTACAATTCTTTATTTTTAAATAAAAATGATAGCAAGTAAACGGATATATTATCACATTCCCCTTTTCAGAACAGACCATGATCTGTTTGTCTGTTGTCTGGTATGAACTATTGAAATGAGTTCAAAATTCTTAACATAACTGAGGAATGTCACATACCATTTCTGTTTCGGTTTTGTTGTTGTTGTTGTTGTTTTGATGTAGTGTTTACACCTTTGCTTGAGGGAATTATTTTCAATTAATCATTGGCATTTAAACACTGACACATCTGATATAAATATGAAATTAGTGTTTTCCTAGGTTAATGTGAGCAAGTTAAAGAAATTTTTTCAGAATCTGACATTTTTGATTAGATAATGTATCTTGTCTGTGTTGGTACAATAAGATCAACTTAATTAAAATTAAGTAGAATCATTTAAATCATGTGTCTGTGACAGTCATAGATCTGAAATAAGCTTCTGGTTGGACTACAATAGAATTAATGATTAAAATAAGTTATGTTATTTAGAGCAGATGTTGCTTGAAATAGTGTAACAACTTATCACTTATCTCATGTACTTTTATTTTCTTGCACTTTCAGCCAAAATTGACCAAGAGGCAGAGGAAAATTCACTGACAGAGACTCATAAATGGTGAGAAATTACTTTATTTCCAACATGCTAAATATATTTCATCTTAAGGAACCAATTATTAGTTCAATTTTAATTTTCAAACATAAAACAAAAAGAAATCTAATAAAATGGTGTGCTCTAAATTCACAATGAAGTTCTGAATTTTATTTTTGTTATTTTGGGTACATAATTCTGTTAAATACCAAATTATTGTGCATAGCTTAGCATCTTCTCTTTCACATGGGATTTAGAACTGTGGAAATACACGGAAGAAGGAAGATAGCAAGAACCTGTTTCAGAGTTTAGTTATTAAAAAAAAAAAAACTATGTAATTTCCATATTCAAAAATGAAGTCTAGGTAGGAAGCCATGAGCATCCCTTGGATGCACCTTCATTTCCAGAATGGAGGCTTGCAGTTATGGGTAAATATAGAAAAGTGTCTCAGAAATCTCCCTGCTTCTCTGCCTCAATTTTCTCTTCTTCCATCTCTCTATATTCATTAGGGTTCTCTAGAAAAAAAGAACAAACTGGTGAAACAGATATAAACACACACACACACACACACACACACAGGCATACCTCATTTTATTGGACTTCTCTTTGTTGTGCTTTGCAGATAATTGTATTTTTTTTAAATTGAAGGTTCATGGCAACTGTTTCTATCAAGTCTATGGGTGCCATGTTTCCACCAGCGTGTGCACACCTCGTGTCTCTGTGTTACATTTTGGTTAATTCTTGTAATATTTCAAACATTTTATTTTTATTATCTGTTACTACAAGTGATCCGTGATCACTGTTCTTTTATGTTGCTATTGTAATTGTTCTGGGACACCATGACCTGACCCATATAAGATGGCAAACATAGTAGAAAAATATTGTATGTTCTAACTGCTCCACCAACCAGCTGTTCCTTTGCCTCTCCCCTCTCCACAGGCCTCCATGTTCCCTGAGACATAACAATATTAAAATTAGACCAATTAATTACCCAACAATGGCCTCTAAGTATTCAAGTGAAAGAGTCACACATCTCTCACTTTAAAACAAAAGCTAGAAGTGACTCACTTTAATGAGGAAGGTATATCAAAAGCCAAGATAGGCCCAAAGCTTGACCTCTAGTGCCAAACAGTTAGCCAAGTTATGAGTGCAAAGAAGCAGCTCTTGAAGGAAATTAGGAGTCTATTTCAAGGAATTATGTCTATTCAATGAATGATAAGGAAGCAAAACAGCATTCTTGCTGGTATGGGGAAAGTTTTAGTGGTCTAAATAGAAGATCAAACCATCCACAATATTCTGTTAACAAAATGCCAGGATTTGGTTTAGGACTGCTACTTGCCACACAGAAAGCCAGTCACTGAGATGAGTATTGCCAGGGACAACGGCTTTTTTTTTTTCCATTTATTTATTTTATTGCATTTTAGGTTTTGGGGTACATCTGAAGAACATGCAAGATTGTTGCATAGGTACACACGTGGCAGTGTGATTTGCTGCCTTCCTCCCCATCACCTACATCTGGCATCTTTCCCCTTGCTCTCTCTCTCCAACTCCCCTCCCCACACCGTCCCTCCCCTATTTCCCCCCAACTGACCCCAGTGTGTAGTGCTCCCCTCCCTGTGTCCATGTGTTCTCATTGTTCAACACCCGCCTATGAGTGAGAACCTGCGGTGTTTGATCTTCTGCTCTTCTGTCAGTTTGCTGAGAATGATGGTTTCCAGGTTCATCCATGTCCCTACAAAGGACACAAACTCATTGTTTTTGATGGCTGCATAATATTCCATAGTGTATATGTGCCACATTTTCCCTGTCCAGTCTATCATCGATGGGCATTTGGGTTGGTTCCAGGTCTTTGCTGTTGTAAACAGTGCTGCAGTGAACATTCATGTGCACGTGTCCTTATAGTACAACGATTTATAATCCTGGACAAAGGCTTTAATTGGGTTCTGCAGCCAAGGTGCAGGAGATCAGTCTCAAATCCATCTCCCTGACTGACTAAAATTAGGGATTTATATAGCAGGGAAGAAATGTAACCATGTGTGGGAGAACAGAAGCTAGGGAGAGGTAAGGAAGAGGAGGTGGTCAGCAGCAAGCAGCTGGTGGGTTAGGCAGTCATAATGGGTGAAGGGTCTGGCATCTCATTGTCCAGATGCAGTGATCTGGTGAGTTTCAGCTCCTTGATTCTATCTTGGAAGCCTGATGGTTGGTTTCCTGAGAAAGAAACTCAAAAAAGGCACATGTAACTTTCTCAAGTTTCAAGACTAGGAGGGTCAATTTCTATGTTTATTCAAATTAAATCATAAACATCAGTTCTATGGGACCATTGTGCCGATTTCAATTCCATTAAACCAAAGCGTAATCCTGAGCAAGACACTAACTCTATTCAGTTCTGTGAAGCCTGAGATAGGAGAGGAAACTACAGAGGAAAAGTTTGGGGCCATTGGAAGTGGGGTCATGAAGTTTAAGGTAAGAAACCTTCTCTGTAATAAAAAAGTGCAAAGTGAAGCAACAGGTGCTGATGGAGAAACTACAACAAGTTATCCGGAAGATCTAGCTGAGTTAATTGATGAAAGTAGCTAAACAACATATTTCCAATGTAGATGAAACATCTTCTATTGGAAGAAAATACCATCTAGGACTTTCATAGCTAGAGAGAAGTCAATGCCTGACTTCAGAGCTTCGGAGAACAAGGCTGGGTTCAGTCGCTCATGCCTGTAATCCCAGCACTTTGAGAGGCCAAAGCAGGCAGATCAACTGAGGTCAGGAGCTTGAGACCAGTTTGACCAACACAGTGAAACCCCATCTTTACTAAAAATACAAAAATTAGCCAGACATGGTGGTGCAGGCCTGTAATCCCAGCTACTTGGAAGGCTAAGGAAGGAGAATCACTTAAACCCAGGAGGCAAAGGTTGCAGTGAGCCAAGATTGTGCCATTGCACTCCAGCCTGGGTGACAGAGTGAGACTCACTCTCATTAATTAATTAACTAATTTTTTAATAAATCAAGCCTCAGAGAACAGGATGACTGTCTTGTTAGGGGATAATGCAGCTGGTAACTTTCAGTTGAAGCCAATGTGCATTCACCATTCTGAAAATACTAGGGCCCTTAGGAATTATGCCAAATCTCCTCTGCCTGTGCTGTATAAATGGAACAACAAAGCCTGCTCATCTGTTTATAGCATAGGGTACTGAATATTTTAAACCCACTACTGAGACCCATTGCTCAGAAAATATTCCCTTCAAAATATGACATCTCATGAACCATGCACTTGGTCACCCAAGAGCTCTGATGGAGATGTATAAAGAGAATCATGTTTTGATGCTTGCTGACACAACATTCATTTCGTAGCTCATAGATAAGAAGTAATTTTGACTTTCAAGTCTTATTATTTAAGAAATACATTTGGTAAGGCTATAGCTGCCATAGGTAGTGATTCCTCTAACAGATCTAGGTAAGGTAAATTGAAACCTTCCTGAAAGGATTCACCATTCTATATGCCATCAATAACGTTCATAATTCATGGAAACAGGTCAAAATATCAACAATAACAGGAATTTGGAAGTTCGTTTTGAACCTCACAGATGGTTTTGAGGATTCCAAGACATCAGTGGAGAAAGTAACTGCAAATGTGGCGGAAATAGAGAATTTGAGGTAGAGTCTGAAGATGTGACTGAATTGCTGCAATCTCATAGCAAAACTTGAACAGATGAGCAGTTGCTTCTTATGAATGTGCAAAGAAAGTAGTTTCTCGAGATGGAATCTACTCTTGGTAAAATGCTGTGAACATTGTTGAAATGACAACAAAGAATTTAGAATATTACATAAACTTAGTTGACAAAGCAGCAGGAGAGTTTGAGAGGATTTGCTCCAATTTTGAAAGAAAGTAAAGTGCTATCAAATGGCATCATATACTACAGAGAAATCTTTTGTGAAAGAGTGAATTGATGTGGCAGATTTCATTATTGTCTTATTTTAAGAAATTGTCACAGCCACCCCAGCCTTCAGCAACCACCATTCCAGTCAGTCAATAGTCATCAACATCAAAAAGTTATTGAGTAACACTCAAGACTTAGATAACCATTAGCATTTTTTAGTAACAAAGTATCTGCTAATAAAGTATGTGTTTTTTATTTTACACATAATTCTGTTGCATACTTGACTATAGTATAATGTAAACATAACTTTTATATGCACTGGAAAACCAAAAAATTAGGGCAAGCTGACAATTCTGGTAGGAGTTGATCTTGCAATCTTTTTTTTTTTTTCTTTTTTTAAATTTCAACTTTTATTTTAGATTAAGGAGTACATGTGCAGGTTTATTACATGGGTATATTGCATGACACTGAGGTTTGGAATCTAAATGATCCCATTATGTAGGTATTGAGCATAGTACCCAATAGGTGGCTTTTGAGCCCATGCTCCCCCTACGTTGTTTAGTAATCCTCAGTGTCTGTTGTTCCAGGTTTTATGTCTATGTGTGATCAGTGTTTAGCTCCCACTTATAAGTGAGAACAGGCAGTATTTGGTTCTCTGTTCTTGCATTAATTCACTTATGATAGTGGTCTCTAGCAACATCTGAGTTCCTTCAAAGAACATGATTTCATTCATTTTATAGTTTATGAATCATTATACATAATTCATATTCCATGATGTATGTAGCCAATCCACTGCTGACGGGCACCTGGGTTGATTCCATGTCTTTGCTATTGTGGATGGTGCTGTGATAAACATACAAGTGTGTGTGTGTATTTGACAGAATGAGTTATTTTCCTTTGAGTGTATACCCAGTAGTGGGATTGCTGAGTCAAATGGTATTAGAGTTCCGTTTTCAGTTCTTGGAGTGAGAAATCTCCAAACTGCTTTCCACAGTGGCTGAACAACTTTGCACTCCCACCAATGGTGTACAAACATTCCCTTTTCTGCACAGCCCCACCAACGTCTGTTACGTTTTGACTTTAATAATTGCCATTCTCACTGGTATGAGATAGTATCTCATGGTGATTTTGATTTGCATTTCTCTGATGATTAGCAATGTTGAGCAGTTTTTCATGTTTGTTGGCCACCTGTATGTCTTCTTTTGAGAAGCATCTGTGTATATCCTTTGCCTATTTTTTTAACTGGATTGTTTTTTGCTTGTTGATTTGTTTAAGTTCCTTGTAATGTTGCAGTCTTGAGTCTGAAGCAGTCTAGAGAGAGAATTATTTCATATTCAGGAACCTGACTATTGAGGTCTTCAACTGATTGGAGGAGACCCAGTATGTTATAAAAGGGAATCTGCTTTTTTCAGTGCCTAGTGATTTAAGTGTTAACCACACGTAGGCCAGGCACAGAGGCTCACACCTGTAATCCCAGCACTTTGGGAGGCTGAGACAGGCAGATCACCTGAGGTCAGGAGTTTGAGACCAGTCTGGTCAACCAGCCTGACCAACATGTCGAAACCCCATCTCTACTAAAAATACAAAAAAATTGCTTGGATGTGGTGGTGGGGGCCTATAATCTCATCTATTCAGAAAGCTGAGGCAGAAGAATCAGTTGAAACCGGGAGGCGGAGGTTGCAGTGAGCCAAGGTCATGCCACTGCACTCCAGCCTGCGTATCAGAGACTCCATCTCAAAACAACAACAACAACAGTTAACCACACCTAAAAACTGCGTTCACAATAACATTTAGACTGGTATTTGACCCCAAAATGAGCACTCTGCTAGGCTGGCTGGCAGGCTGCCTCCTCTCAGGCTTTTGAGGGACTGGTGAACTTTGACCCAAATTCTAGAGACCCAGGTCTCCTTCTCAGCTTTGAGACCTTGAAAATTTTATCTGACACCCCAACCTCAACAGTGGCTCACCATATGTACTTTCTCCCTATGTAAATTTCTTTAGGACCCAAAACTTCAGTTTTTTATGGAGCTCCTCTTTTGCTTGAATTGGCCAAAACTGTCTATACTCGCTATCCTCCCCTACACCACACAGAAAAAAAGTTGAAACAAAATACATACACAGGGAGGGCATGGTGGTTCACACCTGTAATCCCAGCACTTTGAGAGGCCGAGGCAGACAGATAGCCTGAGGTCAGGAGTTCGAGACCAGCCTGTTCAGCATGGTGAAACCTTGTCTCTTCTAAAAATATTTAAAAATTAGCCAGGTATGGTGGTATGCACCTGTAATCCCAGTTACTCCGGTGACTGAGACAGGAGAATCACTTGAACCTGAGAGGCAGAGGTTGCAGTGAGCTGAGATGGCACCACTGCACCCCAGCCTGGGTGACAGAGTGAGACCCCATCTCAAAATAAATAAATAAATAAATATGTACATACATACAAATGAACAACATATATACAGATCCTCATTTTATTTTATCTCTTAAATATTTCAGTTGTCTTGGCAAGGCCTAGAGGGAGAAGAGAGCCGGGCATATGAATTTAGGCATACATTTTTCCTGTCTCCTATTATTATAGGTTATTCTTATCATGATCTACATATCATATTGTCACAAACCAGATGAAATTCATTTTGGAGGCAAGATCTAGAGGTACCCACAAAATTGTTCTTCATTTTCCAGCCTTCCCTTTAGCCCTTTGACACTGAGACAGAACGTATACAGGGAAGTTACATTTCTGTGAATATATCGAAAGATGCCTAATCCAGGGAATCCGCTGGAGAGATTCTGCCTTTATCTGAGTGATGCTATAACAGCTAAAGACAGTTTAATTTTACTTTGCACCCATGGCAAGAGATCCACTGACAAATTGGTGAAAAATGTTTGTGCTTTGATTTTTTAAAATGAGAGTTATTTACAGATAATTGTGATAGCTGAGTTAGGCTATCAGATCCCTTGAGGATCAAAGAAGGATCACATAATGACTGAACAGCTTTTTCTGTACCGAAAGAGAAGTTTCCCAAAACTTCTGAGGCGATTTAGCATTCCATATGCTCACCAAGGTTATCATGAGAGAAGGCAGGGTTGCGTGGTAGACAGGACCCTGACATTTCCTCTTAGCCTAGCTCTGCCACTCCTGAATTGTAAGCAAGTAAACCACAGAAAGTTCCCCAAGTTTCCAGACCTCCACTTCATCCTCTGTAAAAGGGAACATAACCTCACCCTTCCTTTCATCCTTCAGGGACGTAGGAATGGAGTATCTTGTTCTTTGCAAAGCTTCTTCAAGTGTGGCTCCTAAGAGGTCTTTCTTGAAGACTTACCCATGTGAAAGTATTTTGTAAACCTCACACACACATTTTATCAGCTTGCTTTGAAAGGAATTATACTCATTTGTCTTTACATTCTAGTACATTTTTTAAATGTTTTGACTCTTAGCCCATTTAAAATGGAAAAGCTGAACTTTTATCAAGAAAATAATTAGAATTGTCTTCTATAAATAATATTAAAAACAAACAATGGTTAGTATGTTTTTAAATCAAGTCAGATCATTTTTCATATTTGTTAGCATAATAGTTTTTAGTGTGCTAATTCTGTTCATTTTTTGCTATTAATCTATAAAGTGGATTGATTATAGATTAATAGCAAAAATTAATGGAACTTTGAGCTCCTTTTTCACATGAGCAAAACTGTATAGCTTTGGAACAGTTTAACTGAACTCTTTAGTTCTCCTATAAAGTAAGGCAGCTGGGCAGATGAGTCCTGAAACATACCCAAAACCCAAATGCAAAGCAGATGAATATATTCTCATCTTCAGATGATTTCATTGGGCAAGCCAAGCCATCATATTGTATTACAAGGTGGATTTCAGCAGAATGTTGTTAAGATTGACTTCATCCCCATTGTGTGTGTTTATTTCAGCTTCTGCTTCTATTTTATTTTTAATTAGCATACACGGCTTTCTTCAATTATGGAAAAGTATCACCAGACCAAATGTGATTGTTTTTATTTCCTACAGAGTCCCTTAATGTCTATGTCAGCTCGTAGGCAGAGAATGTAGAAATTTTTTATTTGTCTAATAAATGTCCATTTCTTTATATTTAAATTTTTAAAAATAATCAGACTGGGAGTTTTAAAATCTGCTTTATTATTTAATAATCTATGGCTAACTTGAAAAACTATATATTCAGGCAAATTTGGCTTTTGACATAGAAAAAGAAAAGGCTTTAGAAACACAGTTTGTTCCAGCTATCAGTTGCTTTGATTTCACTAAATTTAATTCTGGCATCAGTAAAGCTGATAGAAATGACTGAAAGTAAGATTTGAATTCTATTGCAACTGTTAAGTTAGAAAGCTTACCCTTGTTAGTCAATGAAGGTGACATTCTGGATAAAGGAAATCAGGATGAGAAATGTGTACACCCTCTGTGAGCAGTGCCAAACAAAGTAATGTGCATGGACCACTCCTATCATTTTAAAGCAACTTTTTTCTAGGAAGTTTGTGACTTTTCCTACAGATTAAAACATTTATTTTAAGATGTATGTATTTTTCTACAAGACATGAATGCTATTGAAATTTTTATATAAAACTTTAAAAACGGCGGGGTGCAGTGGTTCATGCCTGTAATCCTAGCACTTTGGGAGCCAAGAGAGGCAGATTACCTGAAGTCAGGAGTTTCAGACCAGCCTGAACAACATGGTGGAACTCCATCTCTACTAAAAATAAAAAATTAGCCTGATGTGGTGGCAGGCGCCTGTAATCCCAGCTACTCAGGAGGTTGAGGCAAGAGAATCTCTCTAACCCAGGGAGCACAGGTTGCAGTGAGCCGAGATTATGCCACATGTTTCAAACTGGAAGTCTTTTTCTTCCTCCAGCAGCTGAAGACATCTAGAAAGATTAGACAATTAATCTTCTGATGAGACCATAAGATGATAGTCAATTTGTTTAATAAGGAAGCAAATAGCACAATTAAACTTAGAGAATTAGTAAGTAATAATGCTTTATTTGGGCATTATGTGATAAAGATTTGACTGTATAGTTTAAAAATGTACTCAGTGTATCTCATAGGATCTTTTAAAAAATGTTCTTAAAGAGAATACACTAGATTCCCTCTCCTCCCTCATTTCACTTGAATAATACCAAAGCAATTGGAAACAACCAGTAATAAAAGACAAGAAATCATAATGGAAGAACACACATTTGTAAAAGAGCTTTAAATCACACATTTAAAAAAATAAATACTATTTCTGCATGTAATATTGTTTGAATGGTATTTTAGCAAAGCCAAGATTGCATAACAAACGAGTAGAAATGGAAAATTAATCTTTCATGCAAAATAAAGACAAAAAGGGGAAAGAAAGCAAAAGGAATGTTGGTTCCACTGGTTTCATATAGTATGTAACTATTCATTTGTCATGGGAGAGAAAAGATTTAATCAGTTCTGAACTGATGCACACATACTTTATCATGTTTAGTGACTTTTAGAGTGTCAGTTTGTAAAATGTTTATCCAAGGAATGGACTTCTGGCACATGGATAAAATGAAAAGTGAAATGTTTAGTTCATAATAGACATATTTTCCAGAATCTTTCTGAGTAACTATCCGGAGATGAATAGAAAGACTACAGGTCTGTGTTTATCTGGCTTATGCTGGCTGACCAGGCAGGCTCCAGCCTGGTATTAAAACTGAAGTGACATGGAATGTCTTTGCAAAAGCCCCAAACAATGACATCACTCCCTTAACAATATTGATAATGTAAAACAAAGTCAGAGTTTGTTATTTCCCAATTTGGATTTCTTAGTTAACTACTTCTAATCCTGCCAGAAGATTTACTGTCTGGAGGCCCAAAAGAGCAAGGCTTCCTAGGTGGAAAGCTGTTATTTCACACCTTTTACTTTTGGGCCATGTGTTAAGTTTTAGATATAGCACTTTTCTTTGTACAAATGGATTTTCTTCTGTGGTTACATTATCCAACTTTTTATAAAATCCATTGACTTTCAACAGTAGGGGAATCCATGACACCCTTTGCTGATTTTCTGGCCTTGGAAAGTTATAAAAAATCTGAGGTGGAGATTGCTCATGAAATTTGTTTGTTAGTGTTAGTGCATTTCAAATAGAAAGATTTCAGGATTTTCTGGTTATGAGTATTTTAATATGTTTCCTTCCAGCCTTGGTTGATAATTATAAGGGAAACATCAAAGAATTTCTGCCCTTTGGAAGAGTTATATTGTAAAAATGGAAGCTTTCCTGTTGTATAAACTTGAGATCTTTCCCACCCCAATATTTAAAAATATTTGTTGGCCTAGAACAGACTAAACTGTCTCCAGAAGCTATGTTCTCCAAGTTAATAAAGGTTAGAGCTCTTAAACTTTTGTGTCCTGAAACCTAAAAGAAGAGTAATGAAATCACTGGGTGTTTGCTGGGGATTCCAATCACTGTGCTCTTGAAATGCAAGTCATGCAAGGGGTGGAGAGGGTGAAGATAATACAAGAAAGAAAGGATGTACTATTTTGTCCACTGTTTTGTATTTTTCAAAAATAGAAAGTGGAAAGGATAAGCGTTAATAAATTAGGTTATCAAGTGGATTTAGGCCAGGTACAGTGGCTTATGCCTATAATCCCAGCACTTTGGGAGGCTGAGGAGGGTGGATCCCCTGAGGTCAGGAGTTCAAAACCAGCCTGGCCAACATGGAGAAACCCTGTCTCTCCTAAAAATACAAAATTGTCAGGTGCACAGTGGCATGCCCCTATAGTCCCAGCTACTCAGGAGGCTGAGGCAGGAGAATAGCATGAACCCAGGAGGTGGAGGTTGCAGTGAGCTGATATTGTGCCACTACACTCCAGCCTGGATGACAAGAGTGAAACTCCATCTCAAAAAAAAAAAAAAAAAAAAAATTGTATTTAATTGTAGTATCATGCTCCAAATCCATTAGGATTGTCCATCTTGACAAAATACGCTTCAAGCACAGCAGAGATTCCAGAAGAACTCAATAGTTAAATAAATTAGTCTACGATTATTGTCAGAGAAAGAAAAATATTTTTTACTAAAGAGAATGAAAACATGAGAAAAGGGAATAGTTATTGATCTATAGCCATATTTTGTGAGGCGAATTGGAAATCAGCTTTAAAAGATTGTCATTAGAAGAGCTCATTTGCCTACAAGTTGCAAAGGACCACATTAAATTAAATTACACCCCCAGAGGCATTTCTCGGAGGCCTCCAGGATCCCTTGCAAGGGTAAGCAGCCTCAGGAGTGGGGGAAAGGGGCAGATGCAGGCGCAGGGTCTCTCCCATGGCGGGTTCTGGTGCCATGGTTAAGACCCAGCTCTGAGTAACAATGCTGGCATTCAAATCCCGGTTATAGCCCCTTTGATTTTCTTTTTAAGATTTCTGACTTTGGGAACGTTATTGAAACCTCTGTGTCTTCATTTTCTTGTTTCTAAAATGAAGGCAACAAAACAGTGCAAGTCTCAGAGCAAGCGCTTTATAATTACTTGTATCACTGTTACTGGATGTTTACTGTAGGGATCTGCTACTCTTGACTCTAGTTTGAATTTTCTCCATGGGTATTAATGCAGATTCTCAAAAGCATGAATCTGGTTGGTTCCTAGAAGGTAATAGAAGCTCATGGAGGATACCAGCTACCCCAGCCTGGGCTATCGTGGAGGCAAGCTTTCTAAGATCACTGTAAAGAAGAAAAATGGCACATAAACATTTTAGGGAGATGAGAAGGGCTAGTGGAACAATAAAGCTTACAGGTATAACTGTCTTGAAAAGAGATAATTTGGTGTATTTTAAGTGAACTTTTTTTTTTTTTTTTTTGAGATGGAGTCTCATTGTGTTGCCAGGCTGGAGTGCAGTGGTACAATCTTGACTCACTGCAACCTCCACCACCCGGGTTCAAGCTATTCTCCTACCTCAGCCTCCTGAGTAGCTGGGATTACAGTCACTTGCCACCACACCCAGCTAATTTTTGTATTTTCAGTAGAGACGGAGTTTTACCACATTGGCCAGGATGGTCTCAATCTCCTGACCTCATGGTCTGCCCGTCTCAGCCTCCCAAAGTATGGAGTGAACTTGTTAAAGGTGAAGTCACTTCACTGTGAGAACGTTACATCACGAAATGTTCATCATCTCATTTTTTGTTGCCTACTATGGCATGCATCAGATATGGATAAACTTTAAAAGAAGCATTAAGAAATGTTTTGGCTGATTTCCTTACCATTTGTCTTGAAAGACGATATAGTTACAGGCTTAGAATTGCAGAAATTACAGCTACATCTTTCTTGCAAAGTTGTAATCAGGATTGGAGAAGGGAAATAACTGATTCCAGCCTCATTGAAGTCATACATCTGCAGAGTGTCAAGGAGGGAGGAAGCAAGATCTATAGTAGATTATAACTAATTAATTCGTCCTTCATTTGTTGTGAGAATTTAATGTGACATTTTACTTAACACCATAACTAACCATGCAGTAAGCATACAATTACTGTAGATTTTTTTTCCCTTTTATCTACTTTTTTTCTACCTTTTGCATTTTTCTACTTTTCAAACAGCTGTTTATTTCAAAGGTCCAAGGTTTTCCACAGCTCCTCTCCTGCCTGCTCCTCCTCCAAACATTAGCCCATCTGGGTGAGATCAAGGTCATACTCGCACTCCTGGTCACAGAGTCTCTGAAGGAGAAACATTAGCATATTTGCAATGAAAACATGTTGTAATCCCTCTGCTAATACTGTGGCATGGAAATTTGCATCTATACTGATTTTTGAAACAGAAAGGTTATTACTGGCACGTGAAACCCTAGATTAGCATGAAAAATGTAGATTTGCATGCTACTTCCAGAAAATTGCCAAACTCTATGGTATACTATTTAACCCACTAAAACAGCTCCCAAAGGTGACTAGGGGTTATTTTTAAATGTTATGAAAATATATTCTTACAAAATAATTTACAAAATCTTTTTTTGTTGTTTTTGTTTGTAGTGTTGACATTGTTAGCAATGAATCATGAGTTTTTCTGGGAAAAATTCATGGATTGATCAAAATTCTCTGACTTGAGGATATTGCACTTACAGAGAATAGGAATATTTGAAATTGTTTTCAAAATTGAAAACTATTTCAAAATTGAAAACTATTAGGTCTAGGAAGTATTTGAGAAACTAGGTCAAAGATTCTTGATTTACTCTAAGTCTTAAGTATGTTATCTTAAGATAATTAAAGAAATAGATCTTTAGGCTAGACAACAGAGTGTAGAAACTCAGTCATTGAGTTTTTCTAAGTCTTAAGTAGATTCTTAAGTCTAAGACTCTACCAAAAAGAGAACATAGAATGAAAAAGGCAATTAAGAACAAAGGGATTAGAAAATAATTTCAATAAATAGGAAAAAAGGGAGAAATTAGAAAGAGGACATAATAAAGACATTGTGATAGCTACTTGTTCCCCTTGTTCTATTCTAGAGTTTTGTAACTAAATATACATATCCCATGGTTTCTTATATGAACTGAAATTTAGACTTTACTATTTTAAAGTTGATTTTTATTTCCACCATTCAATGATAGTTAAGAGTATATTGGTAACATAGGTATTTCATAGTCATTTATTTAGAGAAATTAAAATACAGATCCACTAAAATAAGAACAATAAAATCATTATTATTATTATTTTTGAGACAGAGTCTCACTCTGTCTCCAGGCTGGAGTACAGTGGTGCAATGTCAGCTCGCTGCAACCTCCACCTCCTGGGTTCAAGTGATTCTTCTGCCTCAGCCTCCCCAGTAGCTGGGACTATAGGCGTGCACCACCACACCCAGCTTTTTATGTTTTTAGTAGAGTTGGGGGTTTCACCATGTTAGCCAGGATGGCCTCTATCTCTTGACCTTGTGATCTGCCTGCGTCGGCCTCACAAAGTGCTGGGATTACAGGCATGAGCCACCGTGCGCATAAAAATTATTTTTTAAGTATTCAAACTATGAATCAAGGTGCTGGTATGAGTAAAAGAAAAAATACTGGCTGGGCACAGTGGCACACGCGTGTAATCCCAGCACTTTGGGAGGCCAAGGCAGGCGGATCACGAGGTCAGGAGATCAAGACCATCCTGGCCAGGATGGTGAAACCCCGTCTCTACTAAAACTACAAAAATTAGCTGGGCGTGGTGGCAAGCATCTGTAATCCCAGCTACTCAGGAGGCTGAGGCAGGAGAATTGCTTGAACCCAGGAGGAGGAGGTTGCAATGAGCCAAGATCATGCCACTGCACTCCAGAGGGAGAACTCTGTCTAAAAAAAAAAAAAAGAAAAAAGAAAAGAAAAAATACATAGATTTTTTAGTTTCTCCTGAAGCCTCTCAGATTCTCCAGTGATGTCTTAGGGGAAAGAAAAAAAAAATACGTTGTAGGTTGACATGCCTATTTAAAGACTTTCTAATTTCTATTCGTACAATGAATGTAGACTCATTGTTTTCAAAACTCATGCAACTTATCTTTCCTTTTCCCTTTGGTCACATCCCATATGCTCCGGTTAAATAAGGATAAATTAAGATAATATCCCAAACCTCTGAACTTTATTTGAAATATTTGTTTTATCAAGTGTCCTTTTTAAGTGGCTAAGCCATGTTCTCGTATATGCAATTATAGAGTTTCAACTTCATTTTCTTTTCTTTTCTTTATTTATTTATTTATTTTTGAGACAGAGTCTCATTCTGTAACCCAGGCTGGAGTGTGGTGGTGGGATCTTGGCTCACTGCAGCCTCCACCTCCTGGGTTCAAGCAGTTCTCCTGCCTCAGCCCCCTGAGTAGCTGGGACTACATGGATGCACCACCACACCCAGTTATTTCTTTTGGATTTTAGTAAAGATGGGGTTTCACCATGTTGGCCAGGCTGGTCTCAAACTCCTGACCTCAAACTGTTCTCCCACCTTGGCCTCCAAAAGTGATGGGATTATAGGTGTGAGCCACTGTGCCTG
Source organism: Sapajus apella (assembly GCF_009761245.1). NCBI lineage: Eukaryota > Metazoa > Chordata > Mammalia > Primates > Cebidae > Sapajus > Sapajus apella. Next base: position 7,830,650 of record NW_022436989.1, on the reverse strand, counting down.
ACCTCAACTTAATTTTAAAAGCTACCTCTATACGCAGGGTATACATTTGCATAAGACATATTGCGTTTTTGTATTGTTAAAAGTGATGTTTGTAAATAAGACTATAGAAAATATGAAATTATTTTTTAATAGATTACAGGATATGAATTCCCACTATAAGCACCTGAAGTGAGGTTAAATGTCTTTTCTGTCCCTTCTAGTAACATATACATGCACAGTTATTCAGCATTGTAATGTGTATGTAAACCATAAATTATCCTGTATTGAATTATTTTAATAGACTAAATAATGCCCAAATAATAAGGAAAACAAATAAGATATTAAATAGTGACAAATATCTTTATTGGTTTACCAAATCTATAGTCAGCAAATATTATATTGAATCAGACAATGACATTTTAAAAATAACCTATTATGTATTTCAGCATCAAAATGTACTAGCAGTATAAAGACATGCATATCTAAATAATTTTTATATTAAAATGTTTTAAAAATCAGTAGCCATAAATAATTACCCACTTTAGTACTGTTTTGACAAAAAAAACCCCAAAAAACAAAAAAACCCTAGTTTTTTAAAGAAAATGTCAAAATCCAACACTTGGTAGCTTACTTAAGGTATAATAAGCTGAATATTTGTTGCCAAATAAATTCAGTGAAGTTAATTAAAATATTTACACCAAAGTTAGTAAAACACGAAATATACTATCTCCCCGATCATCATACAGAAAAAAAAAAACAGAACGTTTATAGCTAGTGGATATTTAAAAGTAAATAAAACCTAGATGTGGAAAAATACAAGCCTTTCTTCTTTGCTAATTTCTTAATTCCATTCAAAAATACAAAACCAAGTCCCAGATCAGAAGCAAACCCTATTGATAAGCTTTTCTGTTTAAAATTCTTCTCTGAGTGCATCTAATGATCTGAAAAACTAAAAATGAATGACAGCTGCAAAATTGAGACAATTTGCAATAATTGAAGGAAACTTTTAAAATCCAGAGGGGCAAACCCAATCTTAGGATTATAAGGTTCTGCTAGAAGTAGGATCTGGATTTCTGTAATCTAGACGTGGATCTGGATTTCTAGATTTTTCCCTCAGATCATCAACCAAATAAATTCCAAGAGGATTTTGGAAGTAAATGTTGAAATTTAAGCTTTAACTAGAAAAGGATATTGGGACATTTATGGGATTTAGAGTTGGATTCTAGCCAGCATCATAGCCACAGAATATTAACATTTGTTTCTATTTCTGCTACTTTTTTCTAAGTGATACGTTGTCTGCTTTTCTGAGCTTATTGTTACCGTGGTCCTTTTACACATGTATATGGCTTCTTCAGTTCATTTTACTTTTCATTAACTTTTATCTCTCTCAAAGTTATAAATGTAGACATAGTTGAAAAAGTCAGTTAGTACCAGAAGGCTGATAACGAAAAGCAACAGCCTCCTGGCCCACCCAGCCCTACCCTCTGTTACATTTTTCTCATCTATTTTCTCTGACATTTTCTACCATGGTTTTCTGTAATATACTTGTACTGCTATTTCATTATTTATCAGTTTAGCACTTATCTGTTAATTTATGATAATGGTTGATGTAATTTTTAGCTCACTCTCTCACTCCACTTCCTCTCCTTGTATTTTAATTTTTAGTTAGGAAGGTTGTCTAAGAGATACATAATATAAATTTTCAGACATGCAAGTTCTTAAAACACTTCCCTCACACGTATTTGATAGTTGGTCTAGACATGGAATACTACATGAAAATAATTTTTCTTTAAATGATTGAAGGCATTACTTCATTGTCTTCTGGTCTTTAGAGTTGCTTTTATGAAGTGTAACTACATCTTTATTGACTGTTCCTTGTGTTTGACCTGCTATTTTTTTCCTCTCAGGAGCACTGAGTGTTCTCTGTTGATGTAAAAGCACAGAACTTAGGGTTTGGTGTGTGCCTGTTTGTTTACTCTGCTGGGACATTTTTTTCTATTTGGAGCTCCATGTCCTTCTGTTCTGGGGTTGGTCTCGAATGATCCTTAGGTTTCTGATGTGGATTTTTTTTTTTTTTTTAGACAGAGTCTTGCTCTGTCACCCAGGCTGGACTGCAGTGGCACGATCTTGGCTCACTGTAACCTTTGCCTTTCAGGTTCAAACGATTCTTCTGACTCAGCCTCCTGAGTAGCTGGGACTACAGGCGTGCACCACCATGCCCGGCTAATTTTTTTTTTTTTTTTTTTTTTTTTTTTTTTTTAGTACAGACAGGGCTTCACCATATTGGCCAGGCTGGTCTCGAACTCCTGCCCTTGTGATCCGCCCACCTCAGCCTCCTAAAGTGCTGGGATTATAGGTGTGAGCTACCACGCCAGGCCCTGATGTGAATGATTAACGTAGCATTTCTAAAATTGAAATGAGGATACAATGGCAAGTTTGAGATGAGTAATAAGAAAGCAAGGTAGAAGTGCTGAGTATTTGGCTCAGTGTTCAAGTGTGAGGCCCAGAAGTGACATGGCAGGCGGGTGAGCTTTGTACATCCTCAGTATAAACAGAGAGAAGCAGGAGGAGAGAGTCCATGCAATCACCTTAGGAAGTGGTGTCCACAGATGATCAGCAGCCTAAGACCAAAGCCATGAGAAATGCCATAGTTGAGTTACTGCTAGAGGAAAACAATCACATAATTGAATAGGGAAGCCAATTCAAAGTGAAAAAATGGGAAATAGGAGAGTGTTACATTAGAAAGGTCTAGGTAAGGCAAGGGTAGCAGAAAAGCTCAGGAATAATTACAATGTATACCTAAAGACAGAATATTAATTTGTGATATTAATGGGAAGATAATATGTGCCTTTATCAAAAATTGTTTTATTTGAATTTTGACCCACTTTGAGTAATTGAGTCAGAACCTGTATTGCAAGGGTCTAAAGAAAATAAGGAAGCAGAAACTCTGAGGGTAAGCTACTTTTATTAGATATTTGGAGAAGGAAAGAAGAGGAGAGATTGGATGGAATATAGAGGGAGACAGGTGATCCATTTTTAAAACCCCTTTTGGTTGCTACACATGAAGATCCGGATGTATCAAAGGCCATTACCGGAGAGAAAATCTGTCTTGTAGGATAAGCAATTATTGTAGTCACAAAACACAAGAAAATGATGATGAGGCTAACTAGCAGCAGTGAGGAAGCTGGAATCATAGAAGCAGCTGAGCAAGCGTAAGTGATGTCAGAAACTTAGAAAAAAAAAGTGTGACATGATTATGGGAATACAGTGGTTGGGAACAGCACTGGAGGACAAGGACTAGGGAGGCTCCCTTTCTTGATTCCCTGAATTTGGGAGGGTAGGAGATGGGAAATACAGTGCTTCCCGAGAAGACCATCATGGACGACGTGAGTGTGCCTGGTGAAAACCATGCTTTGATTAAGAAAAAGTAGCAAATAAGGGCCAGGCGCGGTGGCTCAAGCCTGTTATCCCAGCACTTTGGGAGGCCGAGGCGGGTGGATCACGAGGTCAAGAGATCGAGACCATCTTGGTCAACATGGTGAAACCCCGTCTCTACTAAAACTACAAAAAAAATCAGCTGGGCATGGTGGTGCGTGCCTGTACTCCCAGCTACCCAGGAGGCTGAGGCAGGAGAATTGCCTGAACCCAGGAGGCGGAGGTTGCGGTGAGCCGAGATCGCGCCATTGCACTCCAGCCTGGGTAACAAGAGCGAAACTCCGTCTGAAAAAAAAAAAAAAAAAAGAAAAAGTAGCAAATAAAGATAATAGAGAAGGAAAGTATGGGGTATAAATATCCCCCACCCCAACCATATAAGGAATCCAGAGGGCTCCAGATTGAAGTTGGAAGAGCCAGTCAGTGGTGGTTTTTATGCAACTCCAATCCATGGGGTGTAGTTGCAAGGAGAAGAGGGGAGTTGGGCTTGGGAAGGAGTTATATACTTACCAGTGATGAAGGGTGGGCCAAAGGATCATAGGAGTAACGTAAGAACTGAAGAGCATCCTGGGAAGAATTATTTTAGTGGTTAGTGCCAATAGGTTGACCAAGTCATCATGAAATGTTGTAGCTCAGCTTCTGCATCTTGGCCTCTGAGATATGTTGGCCTTATTTGGCTTAGGAAAGGCTATTAGAGATCCTGACTTATATTTATACTGAGAGAAGGGCTTGTTCCCTGTGGGTGAGAAAGAACCTGAGTACAGATAATTAAAGAAATAGAGGGGTATCTTCAGGCTAGACAACAGAATATAGAAACTCGGAGTGCCCCAAGTGGCTTACAGCGGTGTCTCCTTGATGACATTGTCTTTTCATGTTGCAACATCGTAGGAGATGGGCCCTGTAGATTTGGACTAGAAGCAGAACAATTTCTCTTTATGTTATAAAACTGCATTCGTGTCTTCAAAAATGTTAGGATGCCAAGGAATCTAATTAGCTTGCAAATACTTCTATGGTAGTGCTTGTTTTCTGCCTTAACAACTACCATGAGGCTCCTTGCTCACTCTTATAAAAAAGGTATTCCACTCAAAATGGCAATGCTATGCAGTTTTCAACATGCCAGGAATATCTTACAAATATTGTTGGGCTAGTGAAACAGAGATTTGTGCAAGCACTGAAGGGACATTTCTAAAATGCCAAATATGTGATTATTATGATTTTCTTCTTTTAGCTTCACATCTTTGAATTTACGCCAGGGTGAAATTTAGGTTTGTGTGGATTTGGTTGTGGTGAGTGCCTACCATGTATGAAAGGGAGTTTTGTCATAGTTCTGATTGTTAATGTCCCAGAAGCTAAGCTAAGATTGGATTGTCTGTACCTTTTGTATCTACGTCTAAGATGAGGAGGGGCTGCAGGGCTTTGGAGACCTTAACCAGCTGGTTCTCCCCATGTTCTTATGATGAATGGGTAGGGTCATTCTTAGCACCCATTTTGCAGATGAGGAAATGAAGAGAGAGAACTTTAATTCTGTTAAATTACTTCACCAGTGTTGAAGAATGAGGTAGCACAGAGCCAAGAATGGAATTCAGGCCTCCATGAAAGCAGACTGCTTTGTGAGTAATAGTCTGCTTTGCAGTCCTGGAATTCAATTACAAAATTTTAAAGCCAAAATTAATAAAATATTGGTGTTTGTAGGGATGTTTTGCTGCTATTCAGTTCTGACAAATAATAGTTCGTCCGTTTTTTCTTATCATGTTTCTGCCCTTCCTACCATCCAATAACCTTCCAAGGATAAAACAAGCAATCGATGTTAAAATACTTGGTAAATTGTATGGCAACATGTAAATATGAGATATTCATACTGGTATTTTCAAGTATATGTGTTTTGTTGCCTTTAATTGTGTCAATGAAACTGTAAACAGATGAAAGCAACACAAATGGTATTTGTAAGCTTATAAAAATCTATTTTGACTGTAGTGGGAGAGTTTTATATCTGGAAGTGAAACCCAATTGTAATAGTAAAGTTTTTTTTTTTTTTTTTTAAGACACGTGGTATATCTGTCATATATCAGAAGAACTTGGTTGCTTAGTATAGATTTTTTTTGAAACAGAGTCTTGCTCTGTCACCCAGGCTGCAGTGCAGTGCCACAATCTTGGCTCACTGCAACCTCTACCTCCCAGGTTCAAGCAATTCTCCTGCCTCAACCTCCCAAGTAGCTGGGACTATAGGTGTGCCACCACACCTGGCTATTTTTGTATTTTTAGTAGAGGCAGGTTTTCACCATGTTGCCTAGGATTGTCTTGAACTCCTGACCTCGTGATCTGCCCTCTTTGGCCTCCAAAGTACCGGGATTGCAGGCGTGAGCCACTGCACCTAGATAGTTGTCTAGGATAGATTTATACAACTTTCTGAAAATTGCATTTGCAAATAGATTTCTGGCATTAGAAATGCCATCATCTCCCTAAGAAACAACCTTAGCATTCATGCACCCTCACAGACCTTATATAGCATTGACCACAAAGCACCCTATTCTGAAAAAAATGGCTAGAAAACTTTTTAAAAAAATATTGATACCTCCACCTGATGTTGGTAGTCTATCATATGTGTATGATGATTCTTGTAATCTTTAGATTATATAGCACCTCCACAGAGTGCTATGTGGAAAGTCAATACTGTGAGCATCGTAAGTAGTTATTGAGTGATTAATATGCATAAGCATGTGATAGCTGCTATAAGACTTGCAAAGTTAATTGAGATACATCCCTGTCCTGGAAACACTGCCAACTTCAATGAGAAGCCACATATCGGATATAGTCCTTTTGGAAGTTACCTTTCCCACAAATATTCTTGTTTTACAGCTTCTCGAGCTCCCTTCCACTTCTGTTCTCCCTCTTTGCTTTTCTGTCTCAATTTTCCTGCCGAACCCTAAATTCACAGAGTAAATCCAGCAGAGCAGAGCCCCTTCCTCTTTCTGTATGTGAACTAATTCTGCATACACCAATCTCCTTTTCTACCACCAAACCGGGGGCCTCCCATAAATATCTCCTCTGGATCTTTTTCTCTACTGATTTCAGCTTCTACCTTGTAGCAATTAATACATTTACTTTGTTATTATCATAAAATAATTACTTAACAAAGAAACAAAAAGTAGTTCCTTGCCTGTACATTCCCTCTCTCTACTCTTGTGTGTGTGTGTGTGTGTGTGTGTGTGTGTGTGTCTGTGTGAAACAGAGTCTCACTCTAGCACCCAGACTGGAGTTCAGTGGTGCCATCTTAGCTCACTGCAACCTCCACCTCCAGGGTTCAAATGATTCTCATGCCTCAGCCTCCCGAGTAACTGGGACTACCGACGTGCCACCACTAAAAATTAGATACTACCTAATTTTTGTATTTTTAGTAGAGATGGAGTTTTGCCATGCTGGCCAGGCTGGTCTTGAACTCCTGGTTTCAGGTGATCTTTCTCCCTCAGCCTCCCAACGTGCTGGAATTATAGGCATGAGCCACCAGGTGCCTGGCCTCCCTCTGCATTCTTTGTAGCCAACCTTCTCCTCATTCCATCTGTACTTATGGCCTTTGTTGGTATTTCTGTTATTTAATCTAGCCAGCTTTTATGATTTTGTGGCCAGTCTTTTAGGTTGTTTGTCTGTTTTATTGGTCTTTGAAAGAACCACAAATTTTGGTTTGTTGATTATCTCTCTCTCCTTTTCTGTTTTTTTTTAAGTTTGTTTATTGGCTTTCTATTTCACAAATTTCTGCTCTTTAATGTTCTCTTATTTCTACATTCTATGTATCTACTCTTCTGGCTCTGTCAGTTATGTGAATAATTATTTTTAATTTTTCTTTTTTAAAAATCATATACTCAGAGCTATAACTTAGCCATTAAGTTCTGCTCTAATTATTTCCCACTGGTTTTGAAATGTGGAATAGATTTTATTGCTGTTCAATTATAACTTTGTGATGAGTTACTTACGTGTATATTTATTGTATCTGTTTCAAATGCGTGGGTTTTGTGTGTTTATATTTTGCTTGTAATTATTTTCCATTGATTTATAGTTAATTGTATTACATTAGTTCCTGATCTAGTATGGAATCTGTTTTAGTAAATATTTGTATGTCCTTGAGAAGAATCAGTTTGTCATGTGTGTGTTTCTATGATCTATATTCTCATCTGCATATTTTCTCACCCTTTAACATCTCTGAGACTGGAATATGTCTTACAGTGGACGGCATCTTATCATTGATGTGGGCCTGATTTAAAGTCAGCCTCTTCCAGAGAGGATTTGAATTTGTATGTGCTATTCAACTGGGGATGCTATCAATCTGAAGCCACTTTAATTAAATTCCCTGCTTTAGCTTGAGAGGGTTTTGTTTTGTTTTTACAGGGCCTGGTACTGTGAATTCAGATGGAAAAGCTTCATGACTTCTGTGGGGCTTATGAGTCATATTTTCAAGGGAACTTTTTTTTTATTTTGTCTGTTTCCCCAGTGCCAGAGTTGAAACACGTTTCCTTACTGTCCCTTTCAGGATGGGAATTTCTTTCTCGTTTTCTTTTACATGAGTCCTTTGGTATCTCAGTTTATGGTTTGCATATGGGAACAACTCTTCTAAAGAATCTTCATATTGGACTGGTTATCTTTCTTAGTGGTACATAAAATATTGTTTTTAAAATCTGTGACTTGCTAAATAAGTGAAATACAGCATATTTTAAAATAAAATTTATCAATTTCAAATCTACATCATTGCTAATTTGTAGAATCTTCTGCTATAATTGTGAACGTTTGTTTCATCTTTTAATTTTGTGATGTTTTCAAACAATATACTTGAAAACTATATGGTCTTTATCATCTTGATAGAATGTTCTTTTTCAATCATTATACAGTGTCCCTGTTTACTGTCACTAATACCCTTTGCCTTACAATTCTCTATTGATTAATACTTCATCGTGCTTTCTTTTCACGTTTCCCTGGCGTATGTTGTCCATCTATTTATTTTTATTTTTCTGGGCTATTGTGGTTCATACATGTCATTTGTAAGCAGTGTTTATATCTGAGTTTGTATTTTAATATTCAATCTGATAGACTTTCCGTAGTAGTTGTCTTAAATTCTTTTATATTTATTATGATTGTTGATTTGTTTTGTTTTGTTTTGAGACAGAGTCCCACTCTGTCGCCCAAGCTGGAGTGCGCTGGCATGAAATCAGCTCACTGCAACCTCCACCTCCTGGGTTCAAGTGATTCTTCTGCCTCAGCCTACTGAGTAGCTGGGACTACAGGCATGTGCCACCATGCCTGGCTAAGTTTTGTATTTTTAGTAGAGACAGAGTTTCACCGTATTGGCCAGGCTGGTCTGGAATTCCTGACCTCGTGATCCCTCCACCTCGGCCTCCCAAAGTGCTGGGATTACAGGCATGAGCCACCATGCCTGGCCTATTGTTGATATATTTTTATTTATTGCTACCAACTTAGTATATACTCAAATGGTTTTTTTTCTCCTTTGCTTTTTAATTTTTCCTTCCTGTCTCCTACTAGACAAGAAAGGTTTCTTCATTTCCCTTTTTTAACCCTTTTCTGGATTGGACTTTACTGATTTTTATTTCTAGTATTTTAGCAGTTATACTTAAAACATGAGTTTTCTAACAAAGACTAAAGTTACTAATTATTTTATTTCTCCTCCCAGACAGTGAAAGGAGTACTTTGTCCTTGTCTTCTTCTTCTTATCTCAGGCTTTAGTCATCAGCTTCTAAGCACAAAAAAACCATGATCATTTAAGAATTTAGCTTTTATTAAATAACTATATTTAATGAATTTCTCTTTTTACCACTGTGTCTAGACCCTTCGGATTAACTTTTTTCTTCTTACTGAAGAATGTTCTTTAGTTGTTCTTTCACGGAGGGTTTTCTATCGGGAGTTGATTGGCCCAGAAGTTAGATAGAAGTATGTTTTTACGTTTCCAAACTTAAGGGATTTCCAAAGTTGCCTTTCTTTCTTAATTACATAAAGATTCCATAAAAGAAGACTATCTGCATGACAATAACCCTTTCCATTTTTTGAGACTTGTTTTATGGTCAAAAACATGGTCAACATGTATAAGTATACACACTATTCTAGTGTTAGACATAGTGTTCGATCTTGTCTATTGTTTTAAACTGACTCATTAAATACTCAGTATCTTTCCTGATTTTGTCTGCTTCTCTCTGTCAGTCACCAAGAAGGTATAGTAAAGACTCATAGGTGGGTATGTCCATTTCTCCTTACATTTCTGACATTTTTACCCTGTGTATTTTCAAATGCTTTTGTTTTCTACATACAGATTTAGAGTTTTTCATCCTCCTGGTTAAACTAAATCTGGTTTTCAGTGCTATCTCTTTTCTGGTAATGTTTTTTGCCTGAATTGGTACTTTGCTTTGTATTAATATCAGGATCTCTCAGCTCTTTTTGGTTAGTATTTGTCACAGCACTTCCACAATTTTACTTTCAACCTTTCTGTGTCCTTATGGGAAAAAAAAAAAATTTGAGGGTTATTCTTCAAATACCCAAGTGCATCCATCCCAGCTGTGTACCCAGAGTGGGTGACTGCCCACCACAAGCTATACTTTTGCTAGGATTCCGTTACTTCCAACCATGTAGGCTCCCACAGTAATGGAAGTGGCCATGCAGAAGCTGTGGGTCTCTGGAAATCATTGTCTCCTCAGACCCTATGGCCCAGGGCCCTCGAAACATCTGAGTATTTCCCTTTTGCACTGTCTAGTCCAGTGAATAATGGCTTCAGGTTTCTTTGTAGAAGGACTAGGGGAAATGTTACAGTGGATTCTTGCTACCATGTTTCAGGGTCCTTCCTCACAGGGACGCAACTCCTTTGCTCAGGAGTGTCCTGGATCTGAAATCAGCTCAGCTCTGGGAACTGATCAAGGAATCATGATTTTCTTTTCTTTTTTGAGATGAGTCTTGTCCTGCCACCCAGGCTGGAGTGCAATGGCGTGATCTCGGCTCATGCAACCTCCGCCTCCCAGGTTCAAGCGATTCTCCTGCCTCAGCCTTCCGAGTAGCTGGGACTACACGCATCTTCCACCACACCTGGCTAATTTTTTGTATCTTTAGTAGAGATGGGGTTTCACCATGTTGGCCAGGCTGGTCTCAAACTCCTGACCTCGTGATTCGCCCACCTCAGCCTCCAGAGTGCTGGGATTACAGGTGTGAGCCACCGTGCCCGGCCGGAATCATGATTTTCTATAGAACAGCCACCCGTAGCCCCGTTTCCCACTCTTGCCGTTTTCTGTGGTCATAGAGGTTGAGCAGCACACTTGTCATTTGCCCCTACAGTTGCTATGCTCTACTGACCATCTCCATAGTCCCCTCAGAGTCAGGCCCCCTTGGCTGTCCCTTGGCTTGTTGGTTATTATGGTAATTGTGGTGCACCCGCCTCTGGTCATTGAGCTTTACCACTTGGACCCTGTTATTTTAGGGTCCTGTCATCCCAATGGATTTTTAATGAGCCCAGCTCTGTGACCTCTTCTTATATCACTCTTAACCTACAGAAAAGAATTCCCACTGCTGCACTGTTGAGTGATGCTGGTGCCCCTCTTCCATGCATTCTTTTTTTTTTCTCGAGACGGAGTTTCGCTCTTGTTACCCAGGCTGGAGTGCAATGGCGCGATCTCGGCTCACTGCAACCTTCGCCTCCTGGGTTCAGGCAATTCTCCTGCCTCAGTCTCCTGAGCAGCTGGGATTACAAGCACACGCCACCATGCCCAGCTGAATTTTTGTATTTTTTTAGTAGAGACGGGGTTTCACAATGTTGACCAGGATGGTCTTGATCTCTTGACCTCGTGATCCACCCGCCTCGGCCTCCCAAAGTGCTGGGATTACAGGCGTGAGCCACCGCGCCCGGCCCCATGCATTCTTTATGGCCTTCTGGGTGGGGCCTCTGGGAACTTCCGTGGATAATCCTTTGCTCAGTTTTCTGGACTCACACAGTACATGCTGGTGTGCCTACTTCCCTCAGCCTCCATAGTCCTTCCTCTTCCATCTGCCAGGGCAACTCCAGCACTTCTACTCCTCTTTAAATTGCCTATCACTCAGAAGAGACCTATAAGAGAGAAGCCTCTTCCTGAATCGCTCCACTACATGATAGCTAATTCTTGCAGCACCTTCCATTTATAATCTCTTTCCCCGCTTTTCAGGCATAGCACCTCCCTAGCTGGGTCTTCCTGGGATGTCCCCTTAATTGTCCTATTGTCCTGGCAGCCAAGAGAAGACCTGGGGCAGGGGAGTGGCGTTTGTTGCAAGGTGTGATGTGTTCACACCAGGACATTTTTACTAGAGAAATCACCAGAGCTAACCTGATTAAAATGTCCTGGTGTAGACACCATCACAGCTGGTGTGGACACCAGGCTGTTTTGTCAGATTAGCTCGGGTGATGTCTTTAGCAGTTGCATAGCCACCATATGCCAGAGATTGCCAATGTCCCACATACCACAAAGGACAGGGGGCTGGTGAGAGAATCTGTCCCAGAACTCCATCTCGGTGCCTGTTCTTACAGGCTACTTGCGCTACTGCTGTTAGTTCAGGTTCTACAAAAAGCAAGTGCCAAGACTGCATTTATTTGGAAAAACAGGAAGGGAGCCAGAAGAAGCTGGGACAGCTGTTAGACCTGATACAGGTCCAACCTCTGTGGAGGAGAGGGGAGGAAGGAAGGCTCGGTGAGAAAAGTCTTGGACTGCAGTGCAATTATAAGACATTTTATTGTAAGTTAATAAGATTTTTCAAGGCCAGTGAGAAATCCTGGAGCCAAAGTTCCCTTTAAAGGAGTCTTGTGTCTCTTAGGATTGCACTTGATATCAGTATTCTTGCTGCTCAGTCACTACCCGGAAACAAACCTGGACCTCTGTGCAAATGAAGTGATACATTTCAGAGCATGACAGCCAAGGCCCTTGGTCAACTTTTTTTTTCCTGCAGTTGGAAATGTGGAAGATCTGAAAGATGGGTACTCATGGATGCCATAGAAATTATATGTTTTATTTTGTTTATTTTTAATGTCTACCTTTAAATTAACAATATTTATTCATTTAACATCTTTATCCCTTTCCCAGATAATATAACACTTTCAAATTATTTAATTTTTATTGCCACCATTTTACAAGTTGTTGACCAATAATTTAGGTTTGCCTTTTTTTTTGAATCTTGCTCTGTCACCCAGACTATAGTGCAGTGGCACAATCTCCGCTCACTGCAACCTCCACCTCCTGGGTTCAAGCGATTCTCTTACCTCAGCCTCCCAAGTAGCTGGGATTACAGGCACATGCCACCACACCCACCAGGTCTGTCTTTTTTATTTTTGTGAAAGATGGGAGACTGACATCTATGTTTATGTTTTTTCTAAAAGATGGACATCAAATTTTCCAACACCATTTGTTGTTAGAAACTACCCTTTCTCCCTTGAGTTGCCTTTGTTCCTTTGTCAAAATTAGTGGATTGTATTTGTGGTGTTGGGGGGGGTTGGCAATAAATATTTTAATGTTTCTTGTTTCATTTTTATTATGACAAATAATTTTCAAGTTTATTTTCTTGTTTTTTGTTTTGTTTTGGTTTGTTTAAATACAAATCTAAACCACAAACAGGTACAACCAAGACATTTTATCTCATATTTATGCTCCTGTCAGATCCTCTTTCAATTCAATGACCACTGATCAGGCTAGAGTGGGATGGGGGACATTTTCTTAGGTAGCAGTGTTGTGAGGCCTGTGGCAAGAAATCAAGGACAAGGACAGGCTCTCATACCTGTTTCCACTTTTTGGGCAGGAGATACCAGGTCATGGCTCCTGAGCCCCAGCTTCCTGGTTTGAAGGGACAGAGAGTGAGAACTGGTCCTGTGTTGGGAGGGAGGCGACAGCCACCTACTCCTCTTGCAGTTGGCTATATTTTTATGAGTCTACTGGGCACTCTGTTCTAGTTCAATCTGTGTGTCTATTCTTTTGCCAGTACCATGCTGTCTTGGTTACTAGAGCTTTATAGTAACTCTTAAGTCAGATAATGTCAGTGCCCCAACATTGTTCTTCAGTATGGTGTTGCCTATCCCAGATCTTTTGCTTTTCCATATAGATTTTAGAATCGATTGTTGATATCTATGAAATGACTCATTAGGAAAGTGATTGGGATTGCTATGAGCCAGTAGATCAAATTGAGAAGAACTGACATCTTGACAATATTGAGTCTTCCCATCCATGAACATGGAATGTCTCTATTTAGTTGTTCTTTGATTTCTTTCATTTGAGTTTTGTAGTTTTCCTCATGTAGATCTTGTACACTTTTTGTTAGGTTTACATCTTAGTATTTTATTTTGTGGTTCTACTGTAAGTTACATAATTTTTATTTCAAGTTTTAATTATTCAGTGCTAGTATATGGGAAAGCAGTTGAGTTTTGTGTATTGACTTGCATCCTGTAAACTTGCTATATCTGTTTATTAGCTCCAGGGGTTATTTTTTAGATTCTTTGGCATTTTCTACATAGACATCTTCAAATTTTCTACATATTAATCTTCAAATAGAGACAGTTGTATTTCTTTCTTTCCAATCTATGTATCTTTTATTTCCTTTTTGTTCTTATTGCAATAACCATAAGACAAATATACACTGTTGTCTGATTCCTGATTTTAGGAACTTTTCTTAGTTGCTTGATCTTTGGGATCAGCCTGGGTTCCGGCTTACATTGTCCCACAGGGCCAATCAGTGCCTGAAAATGTGTCACTTGGATTTTCAGATTTTTCCTCCCTTTTGTATGAGCTGATACTTGTTCTTGGGTTGAATTACCTTTTTTTCTAAGAGCAATTGGCTGCTCTGAGATCACAATTACCCTGAAGGTGTAAGTATCACAGTTCTTCATTTCAAAAGAAAAGAAATACCAGTTTATCCTCTTACCATCCTGAATTCCTCTGATTTTTCCATTGCCTGAAACAAAGTGTTGGCATAAAAATATTCTTCGTGCTTTTTAGAAGACATGGAAGACCCCTCGAAGGCTTTTTAATAATAAGTAAAAGGGGATTTATTCTTCCTTATTGGAATAATAAAATTTGTTACACTTTATGTAAGTTCCTATGGGGGCGTGGAGGAAGAAGGTGGAAATGAAGATGATGATTTAGGGTTCCAAAAATTGCAGTTACTTGTGGAAGGCTTTAACCGAAAATAGATCTTCCTCTTGAGATTTCAGTTTGTTCTGAAGAATAATATTACAAAATCCAACATTGCACAACAAAAAAAGCAAAAGCAATGGAAGATTTATGATGATGATCCTTTGCAGTTCGTTTAAACTGGTATGCTCTCTTGGCCTCGTCTGTCATACTGAGATGCTTTATGATCTTGGTTCTGCCTGTATGGACTAAATTAAGTTATACATGTGCAATTCTCATTCTGCCGAGAAAGTCTCATTTAGTACTCAGCCTTTTTTGCTACACTCTCAAAGGACAATGATATTGGGAGAACAGAGTAAGAGGAATCACAGAAGAAACAGAGAGAAAGGTAGAGACCCCTAGGGTGCATTTAGATTGGGCCAGGACTGAATTGCTGACTCACCAAAAGGCCAGTCCAATCATAGATGTGTACATAAGAAATGACTTCACCAGACCCTTCATGTCTAACTTCAACATAAACATCACAGCGTCTCAAAATAGCCTGAACTGCCGCGTTGACAGTTGAGATGGGGAGGGAGGACTTTGGTCTCAGGGCTTGTTAGCATTCACAATAGAGGGAGGGGAAATTAACAAATGATCTGTTCCTGTCTACATAAAGCTTGGAGACCCAACAGAACATAAGAGCAACTCAGATCTGAATTGTGACGTTAGTTTTACCAGTAACTACAGTTACATTTGTGGTGGGAAGAATGGAAGGTTGAATTAAATGAATTTATTTCTTTCACCGTGCCTTTGTGCTTGTTGACTCGTCTGTCTGTTAACTAGGTGGCAGGAAGCTGTGTGTGTGTGTGTGTGTGTGTGTGTGTGTGTACATACATATATGTACATGAACATGTCATGAAATACGAAATAGTCATATGAAAAAGTCGAGACTAAAGGATATAATTTCTGATTGTCCATCTTTTTTGTGATTTCAGGGAACAAGAATATATATATTTTTTCTACATCAATAAAATGAGAAATTATCTTGGCAGGAGCTACTGCAAACATAGTTCTGAGCCAAGTGAGATAAACTGTATAGATAAGCAGGGAGAAAGGGGTAAGGGCGATCAAGCCACTCTGGCACTGGCTTGCTGTCCTCCAGGAGACCGGTCATATTGACATCAGTTTAATTTATATAAATGCCATGAGTTGTCTCATAATTGTGTGGGGATACGGGAATAAGGGAAAGGAATAGCTTTCCTTAACTTATCTGTATGAAGAATAGGTTCCTTGTCTTATCACACTCCGAATATACCAGGAAGACTAGAGAAGACTCTCTCATGCGGCTGCTACACTGAGAACAGAACCTTCACTCATAGACCACACTATGGGCCTGGCATCCCCATAAGGACCCTCACAGGTGTCTGATTTGGTAGGAAGTACAGTCATTCTCCATTTACAAATGAGGGAACAAAGCTCAAAAAGTTATGTTGAGAAAGCTCCACCACTCTGGGTAGAGCCAGAACTAAATCTTAGTTATTCATATTCAAAGTCCATAGAAGATATGGCTTGAGCTTAACAGACTGCTTCTACTACACCGTGTCTAAAAATAAAAAAATTTGTCTCCAGAAATATGTAGGTCTGGCCAGGTACAGTGGCTCATGCCTGTAATCCCAGCACTTTGGGAGGCCAAGGTGAGCAGATCATGAGGTCAGGAGTTCGAGACCAGCCTGCCCAACATGGTGAAACCCCATCTCTACTAAAAATACAAAAAATTAGCCGGGCATGGTGGCACACACCCGTAATCCCACCTACTTGGGAGGCTGAGGCAGGAGAATCGCTTGAACCCATGAGGCAGAGGTTACAGTGAGCTGAGATCCTGCCACTGCACTCTAGCCTGGGTGACAGAGTGAGACTCTGCTCCCAGAAAAAAAAAAAGAAAGAAAGAGAAGACATGTCTAGGCCCTTGTTCAGGAGAGAATCATTCTTTAAGTAAACATTTAACATTTCAGACAATTCCTGTGTGCCAAGCATTGCTCAGGTGCCTGAGAGTAAAGCCATAAACATAAACACCAAAAATTCCTTCTAGAGGTTGAATCCTCATGCAGGGACAGCAACAGATGGCACACATAGACAATATCTTGTGTTTCCGACGGCAGTCAGTGCTGTAGAAAAACAGAAGGAATATTCAGGGGTGGCTGTTGTGGGAGGCTGGGCCAAGTGTTCAATTTTTACTTGGCTTTTTATGAGGATCTCACTAAGCAAAGATCTGAATGAGGTGAGAGAGACAGGGAGAGAGAGCCATAAGACACTTGGGTGAGGGGCATTCCAGGCAGATGAAGAACAAGTGTGGCGTCACAGCGTCATGCTCCGTGAGGCCAGAATAACAGAAGCAAATACCCAGTAGGTAAAGATGGGATATCACTGCTCTAGTTGGAATGAGAAGTCTCTCTGGCATTAGCTAGCAAAAAGTAAAGTGAAGACACTTATGATTCTGAAGGTCAGCTCATGTTTAGGTTACTCCCCCACCCCAAATTCCTTTTGTGGATTTATTCTTTTTGCCTATAACTGGAATCATTTCCGGAGCTCCCTGCCACACATTAAAAGGTGCTCTCTCAGGCTGTTTAGATGTGCTTCTGGTTGCTGTAGAATAAATACAAGACAGTGCTTATCATTTTCTGAACAGGATCATGAAAGGGTTTACCCTGATCGTGAAAGGGTTTCACCTTCTAGAAGCATGTATTTGGTAAGCAGAGAAACTGTAGGAAAGGAGACCCAAGACTTAGAGCATATGAATGTCTGCCAGCCCGCAGACCTGAGGGAGAGCATGGTGCATGGCTTTGTTCTGTACCTTGTCTCTTTGATTTGTTAACCCATTAAAGATGTTTTTCAAGAAAGTCATTGACTAGAGTTTACACTTTCTTTGTCTTCGCTCTGCCGTGAGTAGCGCCTGGCATATAGTTACTCCCTGCTCCCTGATGAATTAGGGCAAAGCTGTAGGGCCCTCTTCTAAGACTACATCGGAGTGAACACCACTAGAATGATTGGGCTTTAATTCAAAATTTTAAATAATACTTGAACAGGAGTACATCCTGCTCATAGATGGGAAATAACTATTAGTAATAGCACAATATGCTATGTAAATAGTATTTCATTTGCAGAGAACATGCTTCTCCAAAGACATCATAACTTGTGGCAAGAAAATGCTATTTTAGGATAATTACTAGCACCTCTTTTTGGTTGTAATAAAAACCAAATTTTGAGTCGTTCTTTATGTGCACAATTCCCAGACAGAGAATTGCCTTAAAAACAGATGAGAAGTTTAAAAGAATATAAAATAGTTCTCGGTTTGTGGTATGGCCTCTTTTCAAGTAAAAAATTCAAAGCTGTCTATTTTTATTATCTGTGGAACATAAGTCATAGTCAAAAACAATATCCAGTAGAAGTCTTTAAAGCAGTATTCTACTCTCTTAAAAATATTTCTAGAATGCCACTTTAAAAGACGTGGATAGCCATTACTTCCTTGTACCAACGTTGTATATGCATGCACTTGTGATTTTTAGAAATATTACTTCATTATGGAAAAGGTAAAATATGTGCAAAGGTGAATAGAATAGTGCAGTGATCCTCCGTTTTATCCATCACTCAACTTCAACAACTATCAGTTTGTGGTCAGTTTGGTTTCCTCTATAACCCTACCCACTTGCCTCCTCTCATATTATTTTTGAAGGAAATACCCAACAAATATAATTTCACCTGTATGTATTTTAGTATGTTTCTCTAAAAGATATCCTTTTTATTTTATTTATTTATTTATTTATATTTTGAGATGGAGTCTTGTTCTGTCACCCAGGCACCATCTTGGCTCACTGCAACTTCGCCTCCCCAGCTCAAGCGATTCTCTTGCCTCAGCCTCTCGAGTAGCTAGGATCACAGGTGCGCACCACCATGCCTGGCTAATTTTTGCATTTTTAGTAGAGATGGGGTTTTACCATGTTGGCCAGGCTGGTTGCAAACTCCTGACCTTTAGTGATCTCACCTCGACCTCCCAAAGTGCTGGGTTTACAGGCATGAGCCACTGTGTCCAGCCCAAGATACTGTTTTTAAAAGACAGCATATTCACCACCAGTTTCACTCCTAAAAAATAATTAGGTCCTAACGTCACCAAATACCAAGTCGCTGTTCAAATGTTCAATTAGTTCATGTATGTTACAACTGATTTTGTTTACGGTTTGTTTTGAGCAGAATATAGAGAAATGCCAACCATTGTGAGTAGATGATATCTCTTACGTTTTTATAATAGGTGCTCCTACAACACTTTTTCCCCTTAAACTTGAGTTGTTGAAGAATTTAGATCATTTATTCTGTACAGTTATCCACAGTATGAATTTTCCTGGTGCTGTCTCAGTGGTGTAGTTTAACATGATCCTCTGCTCTGTATTTCTTTGACGTAGGTAGTCAGCTCTAGATACTTGATCAGCTTCAGGTTTGAATATTTTGGTAAAATTACTTTATAGGTAGTCTGATGTGTTCTACCAAGAGGAAGCCTGATATATTTAGTTGTCCATTTTTGTGATGTTACCAGCCTTTGGGAATCAGTGTCTATATCATAGACTAGTTAATTTGTTATAATTTGCAAAATGGTGACATGCTATTTCATTCTGAGTTATTAAGTGAAATACTTTTTCTTTAAAGAAAAACTTTTCCTCGTTTGGTGCAGAGTTATTCAGTGGTGTGGTTCCTATACAGGAAATGCATGATTCTTTCTTTTAGTTTACCAAATTTCAAAATAATGAGCGGTATTGCTAGTACTCGCCACCAAAAATGAACAAATCTTTTTTTCTTAAGCATTGTAATGAACTCATAGAATTAAACATATTTGATGTGTTTTACTCTTTTGCTGTTATTATTGTTACTTATACCCAAAACATTTTTTTTTTTAAATAAAAAGTTTCACTCTGTTGCTCAGGCTAGAGTACATGGTAAGATCATGGCTTACTGCAGCCTCAACTTCCTGGGCTTAAGGCAATCCTTCCACCGCACCCTCCCAAGTAGCTGGGACTGCAGGCACACGCCGCCACACGTGGCTAATTTTGTAATTTTTGTAGAGATGAGGGCTCACTATGTTGCTCAGGCTGGTCTCTAACCCCTGACTTCAAGTGATCCCCTTGCCTTGGCCTCCCAGAGTATTGCAGTTACAGACATGAGCCACTCCGCCTGGTAAAATGTTTCATCCTTAAGTTGACTTTGAGTCCTTTTGACATGACCTTCTCTGCTGTCTTCTTAGACACAGCACTCCAGGTTCATTTTGAACCACTTTTTCCCCCAGACGTGGATTGGGCCATTTCTCCAGGCAGCTTTGGATCTGTCACATATTGTAGAATGGCTAAATTGAGCTAGTTCACATATGCATTACCTCATGGACTTAACAATTTTTGTAGTGAGAACACTTAAAATCTACTCTATTAATTTGTAAGAGTACAACATATTGTTATTAACTGTTTTTGCTGTGTTGTATATTAGAGCTCTTGAACTTACCCTTCTTATCAGACTAACATTTCGCATCATTTTTGTTACTGTGTTTCTGTTCCATTGCTTTGATTGCTTTTATGATACACATACAGGAATTTCTTGTCTTCCGTACTTAAAACTTTCTCTCAAATCTTTTTCTAAAATTTTTCTTTGATCTAACAAATTTTCCTCATATAGCTTCTGTTTTCAGTAAGACATTAGCTGTGGTGCTTATTAATGCTTGTGTTACTTCTAATTCAGTTTTCGTGTGTAAAATGATCATTTTAAATTCTTTACTACGTTCTTGTCCCTTATTTCTGAATTTTTTAAATTTTGAGTTATTTTTTCATAGCCTTTATCATTTTATTAATATCTCTTAGCAAAATTTAAAACATCAGGCAACCGTCATCTGTCCAGTAGACATGTCTTCCTGCCTTGTCTGTTCGATGGACGTATCTTTCTCTCATTGGTCTGCACAGCCATTATTTCGCTCCTGGTTTTTTTTTCTTTTAATAAGTTTGTTTAATCATTTGCAATCTCCTTTATTCCTTATGTTCATCTCCTTGTTGTTTCTTATTTCCCTCTTCTCTCCGTCTTTGTTTTTCTTCCTTTTTTCTTGGTTAGTTGAGGCATAATTTGTATACATTTAAAATGCACAGACCCTAAGTGTTCCTTTCAGTGATTCCTTGTAAACCAAAACATGATTTAAAACAGCTGTGTTTTCAGTCTATTTACTTCACACCTCCTGAAGAGATGGTCATTGTTCTGATTTGTCAACATCGATTAATTTTCTGTATGCTTGGACTTTGTATAAATGGAATTGTATGGCATGTATAATTTTGGCCCTTTTTTTTCACTTACATTGTTTTTTAGAGTAATTTCATATTGACACATCAGGAACTTCTTCGTTTTATTGTTAAGTAATATTTCATCATATTTATAGATCACAGTGGATCCATTCCCCTGTTCATGGACCTTTGGGTCTCCAATCTGGGGTTGTTATTAGCAGGGCTGCTGTGAACATGTGAGTCCCTTTGTATATGTGTTTCATTTCCCTTGGAATTAATAGGTGAGGGTAGGTTTTCTGAGTCATGTTACACAGATATGTACAAATTTGTAAGAAATTGTCAAGCACTTCTTCAAAGTGGTTTGCATTTTACACTCTCAAAAGCACTGTATGAAAACTTCAATTGCTCTATATTCTTGCCAACATGTGTTATTACTTTATCAGTCTTTTTGATTTAAGCCAACTCCTATGAGTATGAAATGGCATAATGGTATATTTAAATGAAAAGAATTTTTTGTTTGCTAATGTCTAATTTATCAACTTTTTTTTTTCTTATGGTTAGTCCTTTTTGTGTCTTATCTAAGAAATTTGGTTTAGCCCAAGGATGTAAAGACATTTTAAAAAAATGTTTTCTTTTAGAAGCCTTATGTTTCTGTCTTCTACATCCAAATACTTATTTTTTTTTTTGTATTGAGTAAGGATTTTTTTCCAAACAGATATTCTACTGTTCTAGCACCATTTGATTAAAAAATCTTTTCTACCTCCCATTGAATTGGCTTGCCACCTGTCATAAAAAATCAGATGACCTTATATGTGCAAATCTTTCAGATCCTTATACTAATACCATACTCTATTACTGTAGTTTTATAATAATTCTTGAAATCAGATAATATAAGTCCTTCACCTTTGTTCTTTTTTAAAAAACGTATTTTTTTTTGCTATTTCAGATGCTTTATATTTTTACAGAAATTTTAGAATCAGCATAACCATTCCTTAAAAAAAAAAAAAAAAAAAAAACCTCTTGATTGGGATTGCTTTGACTCCATAGAATACTTTGGGACAAATTGGTCTTAACAATACTATTTCAACCCAAGAATATGTTATACCTTTACGGTTACTTAAGCTTTCTTTAAATTCTCTCAGCAATGTTTGTGATTTTCACACTTTTATTTGATTTATTATTAGATAGTTGATGTTTTATAATAGGAATACAAGTTGTATTGTTTTAAAACATGTCTTTCCAGTGGTCTTTTCCAAGGTGTATAAAAATACAATTAATTTTTAAATATCCACCTTGTATCTTATGGGATCAATATTAATTTCACTTATTTAGTTCTGAGTAAATTCACTTATTGGTTCTAATAGGTTTTGTTATGTTTGTAAATTCCATAGTGTTTTCTATGTATATAACCATGTTTATATATTTATATATACATATATATGTATATATCCCATATATGTTATATATATATATGCTATATAGTCTTATAACAATATCATATTGATACATACGTATATAAAAACATTTATATATATGTAAAGCTATATTTCTTCCTTTCCAGTCATCTTTTTCTTTATTAACTGGCTAGGGATTTCAATACAGTGTTGAATAGAATTGCCAAGAACAGTCATTCTTGTTTTATTTCTGAACTAAAAAGAAAATATCAAATACACTGACTATGTTAACTGTAGGTTTTCGTACATAGTATTTATCTAATTGTATACTTTTACTTCTAGTCTTAGCTTGCAGAGAGTTTTTTCCTTTTTGTAATAACGAACTTATGTTGATTTTTTCAAGTGTGGCAAATTACACTGATTGCTTTTCCAATGTTAACCCCACTTTGTATTATTAGGGTAAACTCCAATTTGTCATGATGTATTATCCACTTTAGAATTTGCTGCATTTGATTTGATCATGTTTTGTTAATGATTTTTTTTTTTGCTTATGATCATGAGGGATATTTGTCTATAAATTTATTTTTTTTATAATATCTTTTTTAGTTTTCAGTATCAACATCAGGGTAAAGCTGGCTTCATAAAATGAGTTGGGAAGTATACCCTATTCTGTTTTCTAGATGAGTTAGTGTAAGATTGGCTTTATTTCTTCATCAAATGTTTGATAATTCACTTATGAAACAAATAGGGTCATAATTATTTGGAGTGTGAAGATAAATTTGATTACAAATTTATAAAAATTAATTTCCTGTTTATGGAAAATAATTGAACTTTCTTAGATTTAGGGGTACTTACATTTTCTGTTTTTGTCAGAACTTTCTTTTAGAAAGTTTTGTTGTTTAAGTAATTTGCTTATTTCATTTAAATTGTTTATAACATCATCACATTATCATTTTAGGCCAGTATGATCTATAAAAATGACTGCTTTCATCCCTAGAATTTATACTTTGCATTTTCTCTCTTTTCTTCTTAGTCAGTCTTGGTAGGCGTTTATCAATTTTACTAAGCTTTTCGATAAACCAACTTCTGACTGAGTTGATTTTCTGTAAGATTTAGTTTCTATTTATTTGTCATGTGCTCTTTTTAATATTTCCTTTCTTCTACTAAGCTGGGTTTAATTTGTTCCTTTACAGTTTCTTGAGTTGAATGTCTAAATAACTGATTTTATACATTTCTTTTTAATGTATTTACTTTAAAGCTCAAAACTTCTAAGTACTTGCTTTACCTGTATTCCATATTTTTTGATATATATATATATTTTAATTTTTATTTAGTTTGGAATATTTTCTCATTTATTTTAGGATTTCTTTTTGATCTATGGGTTATCTATCACAAGTTTGCTTAATTGCAAAATTGGATATTACCTAGATCTTATTTATATTCTTTCGTAATTTAATACCACTGTGCTCAGGGAACTTACTCTGGAAGATTTCAGTTTGAAATTTACTGAGACTTGTTTTATGACTCAGCATATGGTCTATGTTGATGAATATTTCATGTGCTCTTGTATATTCTACCATTGATCATAATGTTCTATAAATGCCAACTGGGTCCGTTTTTGATAACAATATTCAACTCTTCTGTGTCATTAGTGATATTTTAATCTAGTTCTCTTGACTACTGAGAAAGAGGTGTTAAAACATCCAATTAGATTATGATTTGTCTCTTTTTCCTTTTGGTCCTGCAATTTTTGTTTCATGAATTTTGAAACTGTTTTATTAGATGTATATCTTTAGGATTGTTGAGTCTTCTTGATAAGGTGGATGCTTTTATAATTACGAAATAACACCCTGGTTATGTTCTTTATCTTGGATTTCTACTTGGATAATAACGAAAACCAGGCCAACTTTGCTATGGTTAGCGTTTTTGCATAGCGTTTTCCACTGCAATATTTTTATCTTGCTCATTTTTATTTGAAATAAATTTTACTGAAATTTTAGGATGAATAGATGCATGAGGAAAGCGTTTTTAACTTCGGTGCATAGAGCTCCCCCTTTTCTTTGCTTTGCACAATAATCAGTACGTTTTACCTATTTTCTTTGTTCTTGCGTTTTTCCTGCACAATCTGAATTCCACTCTCAGCATTTTCTCTCAATGCAGAGCTTAGCCCTAAAAGGGAGTTTCTTTTGGGTTAGTTAGTACTAAGAGTTCATATAGCTCAGATGCTTCCAGCCTTTTCAGAAGTTACTGTACATCCCTTCTTCTGTTCCATGCATTCAAATGTGTCAAACTTCTTCCAGTTTCAGCACAGTTCTCAGGTTAGCCCTGACACTTTTCAGGAATACTTGTTTGTAATTTGGGGATTCTTCTGCTTTTAGGAGAGTTTTCCTGTTGCTTCCCTCTGCTTCCGCCTATACAGATGATGTTACCATGTGGGTTTTATGTTGTGAGTAGTTTGTCCTTAGCTGTTTGTAATTGTGAGGTTTGTTGGGGACATTAGATACCTAGGTCTTTGTAGATATCTCCCTGTGAGCTTTGATTTTTAATATTAGTTTTTCTTTCCATTTTTGTGTGAGATTCAGAGAAATTCCAAAATGATTCTGCTTCTGTAGCTATCATTTTAGAGCTCTGCAGGTACCTCGATTCCATTGCAGAGAAGTATATTCGTACTGTCTGATGTTTGTAGCAAAAGAGGTGTGGTGTTGATCTATTCGAGAAAGAATCCAGATCAGAGGGATCTTGATTGTTCAGTGACATCTAGAGTTATCTGTTATTGTAATTAATGCAGTTTTTTAATATAACCGCACATCTTTTTTTTTTTTTTTTTTTTCATCACCAGACTGGAGTGCAGTGGTGTGATCTTGGCTCACTGCAACCTCTGCCTCCCAGGTTCAAACAATTCTCTGCCTCAGCCTCCTGAGTAGCTGGGATTACAGGTGCCCAACAACATGCTGGGCTAATGGTTTTTGTATCTTCAGTAGAGGCAGGGTTTCACCATCTTGGCCAGGCTGGTCTCAAACTCCTGACCTCCTGATCCAACCACCTCAGCCTCCCAAAGTGCTGGTATTACAGGCGTGAGCCACCGTGCCTGGCCTATAACTGCACATCTTTTGTTTGTTTGTTTGTTTGTTTGTTTGTTTGTTTGTTTGTTTGTTTTGAGACAGAGTCTCACTCTGTCACCCAGACTGGAGTGCAGCGGCACAATCTCAGCTCACTGCAACTTCCGCCCCCCAGGTTCAGGTGATTCTCCTGCCCCAGCCTCCTGAGTAGCTGGGATTACAGGCATGCGCCACTGCACCTGGGTAATTTTTGTATTTTTAGTAGAGATAGAGTTTCACCATCTTGTCCAGGCTGGTCTTGAACTCCTGACCTCATGATTCAACCCCCTCAGCCTCCCAAAGTGCTGGGATTACAGGTGTGAGCCACCGCGCCCGGCCTATCACTGCACATCTTTTAACTATTACATCTTCCTGTGCCAGGGTCATTTTGAGGGAATCTCACAGAGAAGCCTGTGTAGCAAAGAAAGTCCTGGGTAAGATGTCTGTCTTTTTGTAGTGAATCCTGTATTGCTGTAGGGTGGCTGGGATCCTCCTGGTTTCAGATTTAAATGAAGGAAATAATTCAGAAAAGATGGAATCTAATCTCTACCACCCACCACCCAAATTGGTCTCTTTCATGTTATGCAAGTTTGCATTCGCTGAAGGCTACCTAATGCTGGACAGGATTACATGACCAAAAATGCTTCTGGCATAAACGATACCTTGGTAATCTGTAGAAATTATTGTCCTATTTGCTTTTTTTTTTTTTTAAGCATTTACACTTTATTTCAGGGAGAGGGGTGGCAGAGTACAGTTGGGACAGCGCTTGTGATCCTCAGATAATTCTTCTGGACACTCCATGTCACACACTCAAGGACACTTACTTTTTCACCATGGCCACACGAAAAGAAATAGCTGCCAACATTTGCTTCTTTTCATTGAGACTCATGCCAATAATCAGGTTCACATTTGACTTTAAGTCAATTGTTGGATGCACATTTGGCTCACAGGGTCATAAAGTTTTGTGCAAAGAACATTTTTATTGAAAAAAATTTGCCTCTTACAAAGTTAATACATATTTTACTACTTTAGTTTATAACTTGCAAGGTACTTTAATCTTCATGACAGCTTTCAAAAGCTGGCATTTTTTTCCACTTATAGATGAAAACACTGAGGCTCAGAAGTTAAATTACCTGCCTAAATCTATGTGGGTAATTTACGATAGAGCCAAGAAGAAATTATTGAATAATCAGAATAATTATCACTAGTATCGGAAGCCTCTGTGCCTACTGGTAACTAAAAATATATCTTCAGAGAACATGATCACATGAGAATTTGTTAATACATCATCCCCAATTGAATTAGTTATAATTTACAGAATATTTTTCGGAACTATATATTTATATTTATGTAATATGCAATATAAAATAATATATATAACATGTACTATAAAATACGTTTGTGCTAACACATTCAACAAACACTTTGGCAATTCATTTTTACCCATTGGATTTCAAAACAATTGTTTATGATCTGTTTTACAGTTGAAAAGCTGGTGCACAATGGTGTGAAATGGTTTGCTGGTCATAGAGTCAGGATTCAGTGTTCCATGTCTCCTCATTCTAAATCTTATATTCTTTGCTTTTTATACCATGCTTCCTTATGATAAAACTTTCAAAATGTACAAGATAGCTGAGTGGATGAACTAGCTATTACAACTTACATATTGCTGCCCAAACAGATGGGCTTGCCATGTAATAATCAATTTTATGAAGTACAAAGACCAGAGCAATGATGAAAATGAATAAATGGATAGAAAAGACTTGAGACCTAACTTCAGCCTAACAGGTCATACATTCTCTTTAGGTATATAAGGAAAGTGACCATGTTTATGTTATCAGTTTATGTTATCAGTTTTAGTAAAATATGACCCAGATATATCTCAGTCTACTTGTGTTCTCTGCCATCTATTCTCTGGGCAGTTCTGACGCCATCAACACATTCCACTGACTCATTCTAATGTCATTACCGTAGCTGTGGCAGCCAGATCCTCACGTAGCATAGCCGCTTCACAGCCTGACCCTTTCTCAGGATTGACAGTACTGTGTCATTTTTCTAGTGGGCTAAGGAGAAAAATATAATACCTGAGATCCACACCTTTGATTAAATCAGTCTTGTCATCTCTGCCTAGAACTTAAAAAGCTGATATCCTAGGAACCTTGCTGCTCAGAGACAGCCATAGGGAAGTTTAAAATCAGAGCAGATTAGGCATACATTGGTAACCCACAGCTAAGAGTAGCTGTGAATGTTTGTTTTTGCATGTGATGCTCTGTTACCTTCTGAGCAAACTCACCTTAAAGATCTCAGTATTTTTAAAAATTAGCTGGATGTGGTTGGGGGGAGCACCTGTAATGCCTGCTACTTGGGAGGCTGAGGCAAGAGAATCACTTGAACTGGCAGGTGGAGGTTGCAATGAGCCAAGATCGTGCCATTGCACTCCAGCCTGGACGATAGTGTGAGACTCTGTCTCAAACAGACAACACAGTATTTTAATGCTCATATTATTTTTCATGGTAGAGATTTGAGATCAGCTATGGCAAGCTGAAAGCACATAGAGTTATGTGTAAGTATATATGTTAGGGTATGTATGTACGTATATGTATATATACATATTCTTAGTTTCTGAGCAAAATCAAGTGCCTTCAAAACTTCTACTTCAGAGTAGATCAAACTTGAGTTTTTGTGCCGCAGAAATAGTGCTGGCCCTAGGCCAAAGATAGACAAAAAAGGACAAGTTTATTTGCATGCCACCCGCTTTGCAGCCTCTCTGGCCTTACTCTAAACCATCCTCTCACTGCAGTGGTATCAACTGTGTCAGTCAGGATCCTTTTCAGGCCATCACCTATGGGACTAGAAGACTTTGGTTAAGTCAGAAACCTACCGTTTACTAGTGATACGTTCTTTGTCAAATAACCACTTTGAAACTCTTCTGAGCTCCATCTAGCTGTAATATGAAGCAGCCTCTGAGCAGCACCTTCTCCAGACTGGCCCTGAGCAGTCTACTGTCACAGTGCTGGCTGCCATATTGGTTCCTACTCAGTGGTAGTACCATGGTCTCTGATGGGAGACTTTGTCACCATCTGCTGAGACTCTTGCTTTTTATCCCCTCAAACAATGTAGGAAGGCAAATAGTATGTAAGGAATATAATATAAATACGGACCACATATTAGTTTGGGAACACATGGTCGATAGTTTGTTTGTTTAGAGTTTAGAAAGAAAATATAGGCCCACCACTTCCAATATGTCTTATCTTGATGACAAGTTCATTTCTGGAGTATGGCCAGCACATAGTGATTAATTTTGAAAATAGAACTGGACAAGGGGTAGTTATTAGTACATGGAGGATTCTTGGCAGTTGCTACTAACCATATCCACAACTGTTAACATGAAACCATAAGAGAGCTACTGTTGGTGCTTGAAGAGTTTGAGCCCTCTAGGTAATAATAATTGTGCATGAATGAAATCAGCATTTGGGTAGAGAAAGAGTATCCCATATTGGAAAGTAATCATGGCTTTTATGCTCTTATGTATGTGTGATTTGACAGCTTTTTGGAGACTACAGCATATTTCTTCATGAAACCAAAACTTGGAGAGAAGGAGGTGTCCCCAAATGTTTTCTTCAGTATCTGGCATGAATTCAGCTCTGACTTTAAAGACTTCTGGAAGAAAGAGAACAAACTTATACTACAAGAGAGGTAGGTATTTTCATTTGCACAATGGCATTTTAAAACTGGTGTTTTATTAGGTGTGGCACCACTGGGGTTGCCAATTTTTATAGCCTGAATAAAAAATTAAATGTCCCTCAACCTGGGGTAGCAAGTTGAAGAAGATGCTGACATTTGGCAAAATGTGGAGTTTTAATAGGAAGAGTCAGGATAGAAGCTGGGGCACTGCAGAGAACAGCTGGGGTGCTGGTCCGCCAGGACCATTTCTGGTAAAACAGCTTCTGTTATGAGGAAACCATGTAAAAGTGACCATGTAAGAAGGCTTTGCACAACCCTGCTACGATGGCAGACCCACTCACTTCAAAGACTATAAAGGTAAAAGGAATAGTTTGCTCAATTCATGGGATATTGTCAATTTACCATTCATATTAAAACTTCATCCAGATATCACCAAGAAACACAGATGTCAATATTTTTTAAGAGACCTTTCATGATTCTTGTAGAATTGTGTGACACTGTAAAATAAATCTTTTCAGGAAGGGAAATTTCCCCTCTTCAGTATATGGAATAAAGTCTCTGCGATTATGAAATTCCATAGAGGCATATTAAGTATTAAGTCGTGAAGGTGGCTAGCGCTCCCTGGGCAGCATCCCCAAATAGCTGTATCTAGTGGAAAGATAAAGGGAAACATAATCTATACTATCAAGTAAGCCACAAACCAATTAGTATACTTCCTAACATCGCTAACAATGACTTTGCTTCAGATCTTTAGAAAACTTAATCCTGTGGGCCAGGGGCAGTGGCTCATGCCTGTAATCCCAACACTTTGTGAGGCCAAAGCAGGCAGATCACTTGAGGTCAGGAGTTCGAGACCAGACTGGCAAATGTAGTGAAACCATGTCTTTATTAAAAGCGCAAAAATTAGCCAGGCATTGTGGCAGGCACCCATAATCCCAGCTGCTCAGGAGGCTGAGGCAGGAGAATCACTTGAACCCAGGAGGCAGAGGTAGCAGTGAGCCAAGATTGTGCCACTGTACTCCAGCCTTGGCAACGGAGAAAGACTCTGAAAAAAAAAATAGAAAAAGAATGAAAAAGAGAAAAGAAAACTTACATCCTGAGAAACTTTGTTCACAAAATTCCACTGTTTTCTGCTTACTGTCTTCATTTTGGTCTGCTTACACATGATACCATGGCCGTTCGCCTGGTTTTCAGTTGTAATTAGATTTTGATACCTCCTTAAATTAGATGAATTAATTGGTAATATTTGTTGAGCCTGTAAACTATGCCAGATTTGCACTCACTTCTGTAATTAATTACTTAGATTCCATAGGCCTGTCATAGAAGAAACGATCCTCAGTGAATAGTAGGTGGAAAAAGAAATGGTTTGAACAGAAGGAAACCCTTTAAACATCTACTCTAAAGATAATGCATTTATTCTACTTCCAAATGCATCAGTAGGTGTCAATGTAAATGATGAGCTTTTAGTTAAATTTCTATGCAGGTGGGTAGAAGAGAGATTGCTTAGAAATACGTGTCTTTGAATCACTGTTCTTTGCCTTCAGACTAAGTCACGTATTAAGTGATATTTTCTTTAAAAAAAAAAACCTGCTCAGTTTGGAAAATTGTAAAAAGGAAGCTTTTTTTTAACCTTAGGACATCACATATAACTTCCCTTCATGCCCTTCCCTAAGTCCCTACATCCCTCCTTTTACCTCTAATCTAAACCTGGTCCCCTAGTAAAGGGTTTGAAACTCATTCACACTAAGGTTCAAGACGAAAAGAGTCATATTTCCCCTTAGGCGATTATTTTCATCATGTCTAGGATTAGAGTCCTCAATGAGAATGGGAATGGTGTGATTTTAGACATCATCAGCAAGATGGGACTGATGACGCTGTCGCTTTAGAGTAGCTGGTCTGACACAGATCACATACGCTAGTGCATCGCAGCCAGAGAATGGCTTGGTCTTGTCGTGGAGGTCCCAGACCGAGGATGCTGGACACCCTTCTTGTCGCTGTCTTCTGCTCGCATAGACCAGAATATAAGCTGGAGGGATGCTTCCTCAGAGAAGATGTTGAGAGGGACCAATTCAGATGCATTGCTCCCTAGCGTCCTCACAGTCCCGTCTAATACGCACCCCGTGACAGCCTCCTCACTGTCCCATCCAGCACATGCTCCATGTGATAGACTTGTTTCTAGGTGACATTTTCAATAACCACACATTGTTTGCTGACATTTTATACATCTAACCTGCCCAGAATGAGCTTTCCTTCACTCTCGAAGTATCTCGTACAATCAGCCTGATCCATGTTTTTAACGCCTTAGCCTGGGCTTGTCACGTCCTAGAAATATGCGACGCGCTTTGGGCTCACACTTGGTGAGTTTACATTCATGTTTGCAGGGCTGTAGATTGGCAGTTTACAAGTGCTCTTTACTGCAGACTTCTCAGCTTTCTAAATCACTTGCTTTTAATAAAGGGCTAAGGAAGAGCACGTGCCAGGTGAGAGAGTGCTGCTTTGCCCTTTGACTTCCAAAATCCATTACCCTCTTGGCAATGATAAGCAAGTTGCTTGGGAGAGCAAACCATTGGTTGGAATTGTTTGCAGAACAATTCTGTTCCTTTCCTCAGTGAAGGACAAACTATGTACTTTTTAGGAAACAGTGAAAAATGAAAAGGCAGAATTTCTTGTATAAAAATTAATAATTTCAAGACAGCAAAGCATTAAACCAAGCACAGAGCTCTTCTAAGGGTGATGCCCCACCTGGCTGCCCAAGTGCCCACCTATGCCCCACTTTGGTGTAAACTTTATATTTTCTGTAATTAAATGGAAAAGTATTTCAGAAATGTTTTGAATGCCCTGGGACATGGATAGGAAATCACAGTGTGGTCATTTAAGAGTGTGAAAGTTCTTGTACAGTTACTGTCAGTGTGGGATTTCAAATACTTAAAACAGGATGTGGTTCTCAACCCGTTTCTCACCTCTGCACTCCTAGACCATTTACTATCAACCTGTTTTCTTCAGCGGCTGATCTTATACTGCCTAAGAATATGTCTATTTTATACCATTACTTTTTTGATATTTACATGTTGGTCTTTTTTTTTTTTTTTTATTAGGAGCTACTCAGTGTTGTTTGGGATTAGTGTCCTCATATCTGGTACAGCTCTGACTTGTCACAAGCTGCACTGCCTTTCCCCTCTTTGTGTCTCCATAAGTATTTGCTAACTTGACTTGTTGCATCATTACGTCTGGCACAGACATGGAAGTGAGAACTTAGCCTAGTAAAGTAACGAACATGTTTTCTTGCATAACTTGAGTTGATCATTGTAGGTAATAAAAACACTGTTCTGAATACCTCAAAGCAAAAAGAGAGATGGGTGGGGGCGGTGGGGAGAGAGAGAGATCAATTTTATTTATTTAGACAGTCAAACCACAGAAGGGGAAGAGTGGAACTTGCCTGTGGAAGGCCTGAATGCAGAATTCTACCTGCTGGGAGTGGGATTAGTCAACCATGTGTGTCTGTACCTCTCTCTTCTGTGATCCATGTGTCTTTTTAAATGTCCTCTCTCTATTCTTTCTCTTTCTTTTTCCTCTTCTTTCTCTTACCCTCTCTTCCCAATTCACCACCCTCCTTTGTAGTTTAGCTTTAATTTCTAAGCCAGGCTGTTATTTAGCTGTCAACCACTGTCATGGCTTATATTCTCATAACCCAGGAGAAGAGAGCAACCTCCATATCCATGAACAAAAATACCAGGGAGGAGCTCCAAATGAATTGTGTCCCTCTCTGGATCAGCCCTGGTGATAGCATGGTTAGCTCAGCAGTTCGCAAGCCTGATCCTGAAGCGAGAGCGGAGCGTTACCATGATTGACAGTTCCCTTTAGAGCAGCGTTTTTGAAGGAAGAACAGGTTTTCCCAAAAAGTAAACAATAATCTACTGGCCTACTTTATTAAGCCTTTAAAAGTAACCCATGTGATTACTAGCAAAATGTCTTAGCATGGTAGAAATAACCTGAAAGATCATGGTAATGGTGTCCTTGAAAGTTTTCTTTCTGATAGAATTTTCCTGGGACTAGTTTGGTATGTATAGATTGAAAAATATCATGAAGGTTTTAAACCCTGTATAAATTTTTCTTATGCTATTATTTCTAATTTGTGTCTGATTACAGAGTGATCATAATAACTCATTTTCTTACTTTGTCCTGATGACTCATGTGATTTAGTTTCTATATTTCTTGAAATAGTGAATTTCTCCACATCCATGTTGGACAGGGATGCTGTCTTTCTGGTCAGCGTGGTTTGGATTTCTAAGTTAGCTCCGCCACTTACTGGCTCCAGAATCATAAACAGTCAATTATTTTTCAAGACTCAGTTTCCTAATCTATAAACTAGAAATGATACTACTATCTGGCAGTGTTATTGTGTAGAGTGAACGACGTGATGTATTTGAAGTATGTAGCCCAGTGTCCACCTTCTCAATGCCTGTACTGTTTTTCCATCGTTTAATAAAAATAATATACCAGTCATGGCTCCCTACAAGGTGACATAACATTGGTAAGGCATGTTAAGCATCTTAAGAACATAGTCTGTAAACACAAAGTATCAGTTACATTCTTGGTTAGGTAAAATATCTTGGTTGTTAATTCAAAAATGCACTTTTGTTTGGAAACGTTCATGTCACCTGTCCCTCCCTATTTACACTGGGTGATACAGTGGGCACAAATCAAGTGGCCCATTGGTTTTGTCAGGAGTCAGAAAAATTGGTTTTTCATCTAGTTGGAACTAGGCATGTACAATTGTTAATAAGAAATCCTCTTTTTTTGAAAAAAGAAATCTAGACCTGTCATTACTGAGCAACACAAAATATGTGCAAGTATGTATTTTTTAAAATTTCAATTTGTCTGTATTCGCCAGAAGATGGGAAGGGGAGACCAACATTTACTCTACCAAGCATCTCCCTAAGGCCTCACAGAGCGCGGTTGTAATAGGTAAGGAGATAGGCCGTCTTCACCTCTTATTTTCAGGAAGGCATTGGCATGCCTGTCACCTAGCCACTAACGAGCCCCTGTGGAACTAGGATAACAAGAGCTGTATTAATTAAAAGAAAGAGGTCCAGATTGATTAAGAACGTGTGTCCTTTTTCCCCCTGATGAAGAGGCTATGGTCCAGGTCCCGGGAAAGGAGGGTTAGGCTTCCAGAACAACAGCACTTCTTACTTCGCTCTATTGCAAGTTGCGCTGTTTTCAGGATGAGCGTGCAGCCATTAACCATGCGAAGCTGTCTGTGATTATTCACTCATTCCATATGGAGTTGTACTGGACACTGAGACGTTCAAGTTCACTAAATGAAGGTCTCCTCTTCTTTGAGCTAGCAGTAGAGCACTGGTTGGCGTATCACACAGTGGGAAGAACCAGGAATGGGGGTTAAGGAATTCTGCCCAGGAAACTTTCCACATGGAACTTGCAGCAAGTGTAGTATTTTCAGACAGTCCAGGGAGCCTAGGGCTTTCAGGCAGGAAAATCTGGCTGTGGACACTGGGCCTCCAAACCCGACAATGTGCATTGTAGATTATCATGATTTCCTTTTTAGTCAGCCTGAGACATCTTAATTTAATAAATCGTGACATTAGTAAGGGTTGTGTTTAAAGTATTGTCTAACTTAATTTACTGGTTTATTTTACTTTGAGACAGGTAGTCTTTGATGATCCAAGAGAAAGGATAGCTACTTCTCTAATTGCACAAGCATGTGGCAGTCAAGTCTTGTTTCAGTCCAGCTGAAATCTGTAATTAGAGGAAAACAGTTTGAATGTTTATCCTTAGAAGGTTATGCGTTACTTTGGAGAGCGCCTCATGCCATGTTCACTTTTCTGTTTCCATAATTTGTATTCAAGTGAGCTGTATGTTCAGATTTATGTATGATATTATTGGAGTAAGTTTGGAAGAGACCATTTTCAAAGAAATTGAAAATACATCTGAAGAGTGCAGATAAGAAACGTTTATTCTCATGCAGTAACGTATTTGCTGGATACCTACATGAAACTCCCTCTTGGGCTGCAATGTATCACTGATGCATTGCATGATACATGAATTTGGCCAACCATTGATGCTTTTCATTCGGGCATCAAGTTTTAGAAAAATGACTCAGAGAAATCCTCTTCTCAGTGCCAGCGTTCTGTAACCAAAGGTTTGGCAGGAGAGCTGACAAGACTGTGTCAAAATAATGGCCAATGGAGGCTGAGGGGTGCGGAGATTTATCTGTATTTATGAATAGGAGTAACGAATACACATTAGAACAATAAGTAATGCATTCGACAACTATTTATGATACTATGCCCTACTCTGTGCCAGGCAGCATTCCTGGCCATGTGGATCTTCTCTCTTCTCATGAGAGAAGCAGACACCAAAAGTACATATTTAAGTTCTAAGTTGAAATTAGTGCTATGAGGAAAATGAACAGGGACCATCTTGCAGAATCCAACGTGGAGGAGGTTCATTTAGAGACGTTGGCCAGAGGAGGCCTTTCTGAAGAGGCAGCATTGCTGTGGACACCTAAAGAATTCAAGGGAGCAGTGCCATGAAGGGGTGCGGTGGGGAGGGGGTTAGTGTGGTGTATGAGCATCCCAGGCAGAGGATAGGGATGTTCACGGCAATGTGGCAGGAAGGATTGGGCATTTCCCAAGGAAGATGGGGGCCGAACAATGAATTTGATGAAGCAAGCTGGGACCTGAGCATTCAGGCCCTGGTAGGTCATGGTAAACATGGACTTTTATTGTGCGTTCAGTAGGAAGCCATGAGAGAGTTTTTCTTTTTTTTTTTTTTTTTTTTTTTTTTCGGAGAGAAAATAACCTTATATGAAATATGCAACGAGAAGATTATTGGCTGCCAAACGGGTAGTAAATTGGAGAGTGGAGAGTGTTAGTAAGAATCAAGTTAGGAAGTTATTTTAGGACCTAATTGAGAGCTAGGACTCTGCAGACTGGGGTGAAGGCAGTAGAGATTGTAGAAAGTACGTGTATTTGAGATATATTTTGGAGGAAAATGTACATAGATTTTCTATTCACAGGTTCCTGGATGAACCAGTTTGGAAATCAGAAAATTGTAAATGTCAGCTGAAATATTGAAAAGCTAATATTCACTAGGATGCTGGAGGTGAAGAAAGCACGTTTTTCCTTTCTTCTAAAATGCTGTAGGAAAATTAAAAGCTGATGTTAAGAAAATATATGAAAACCCGGATATTAGGATACTTACTTTGTGTAGTTTGGTTCTTTTCAAAACATGGAGAACCCTAAGGTGAAGATTAGCTGGGAAAAGGCTTTACATTTGCTTCTTTATCTTACCATGTTCCAAGAGATGTTTTCAAAACCTTGGGAAATCTTCTTAAATCCTCACATTCAAAAACTGAAGAAACTCTCAGTAGGTAATTCTAGATAGGGCACTCCAACAGAGAATCTGGACCAAGAGCTAAGAATGTGGCTTGTCCAAAGATATTTTTACTTTGGCAAGGATTTGAACATTGAAGCATCTTTTAGTGAG
This sequence comes from Sapajus apella, assembly GCF_009761245.1. Classification (NCBI taxonomy): domain Eukaryota; kingdom Metazoa; phylum Chordata; class Mammalia; order Primates; family Cebidae; genus Sapajus; species Sapajus apella. The sequence continues at coordinate 7,794,153 of NW_022436989.1, read as the reverse complement.
TTTGTAGACACTGGAAGGGTATCTGAGCAATTCTTAACTTCCCTTCAGCATTTGTTAAAAGGAATTTTTGATGTCTTAGCAAAATTTGTAGTAGAGCTATCTTAGATCAAAATATACTTCCTGAAGTAACGATATTTAAAATTACTTTTTAAAATTTTTTTTTTTTTCCTTTTTCTTTTTTTTTTTCTTTTTATTTTTAGAAACAGGGTTTTACCATGTTGGTCATGCTGGTCTCAAACTCCTGACCTTGTGATCCGCCGGCCTCAGCCTCCCAAGGTGCTGGGATTACAGGCGTGAGCCAATGCACCCAGCTTAAAGTTACTTTTTTAAAACATAACGTCATGTGGCTTATGTGGGCTGCAAACAAGATCCTATTCAAGCTAGATGATATTTTTCAGGGGCATTTTTAAACTTCTTTAGTATACTTTCAAATGATATAATGGTTATAATCTAGTAGAGGAAGTATAGATCTGTTGGATTTGTATAATATCAAATTAACAAATTCTTAGGTTTGTGTGGACTTCTGCTAAAGCCTGGATTTTTAAGATAATCAAAAATGTAAGAAGCCAAAGGCTTCCCCATGGTTCATTCCCACCATGACATACTCTGTGCTAACTCTGACTTCTTTGGGCAAAAGAAGTCCACAGCAGCGAATCCCTCCTCCTGTTCGACTTCAGGATTTCAGCATCACACACCACCCCTGTTCCCATTAGTGGGAGTGAAGCTTTAGAAAAATGGGAAGTGTTTCTTCTGCACTTAAACATTAGTAGCCTTAGGGCAAATGGATAATCAAAGACTAATCATGAGAGACAAGGGAAGAGATTTTCTCTACCAAGAGGTATTGATCCCTACGGCAGGGTTGAAGCTAACAACAGATGTTAGACCAAGACATGTTAGTAGTTATTTTATTTGACAGACAGCAATTGGCCCACCTGGTTTTGGCTGCCGGACACTGGTTAAGGTTTAGAAGCTGCTGTGATAAGGCATTCAGCCCAGTTTTTAAAGGAATTATTTGTGAAAGCATGTGCTGGGTGTGTGTGTGTATTAGGGGATGTTGGGAGGTTGGGTACCAAGAATGGACATCAGGATGGAGGTACTTTGAGAATATGTATTTCAATAAGGACCTACAAAAAATAAGATAATATTCAGGTGTCTTGGACAGAGAGTGAAAAGAAAATGGTCTTAAAAATGTAAGTAGAATGGCCAACAAGCATATGAAAAGATACTCCACATTGTTAGTCATCAAGGAGTGCAAATCAAAACCAAAGTGAAATATACTTCCTACTCACTAGGAAGGCTGTAATACAAAAGACAAACAGTAACAAGTGCTGGAGATGATGAGAATGTATGGAGCTCTTACCATTGCTGGTGGAAATGCAAAACCGTTTTTGCCATTACTTTTATGGCAAAAATCACAATTACTTTTGCACCAACCTAATATATGGGGTGGAAACATAGATTAGTCCTTGTCAGGAATTGGAGTCTTGGGCTACAGAGGGAGAAAAATGGAAAATGAATGCTAATTAAGTTCCTCTTGGTGGTACAAAATGTCCTAAACTTAGATGGTTTTAAGAGGAGCGCACAAATCTATGAAGGTACTCCAAAAACTTGACATTCACTTTCAGTGGGTGAATTGTACGGTGCGTGAATGACAGACATTCGCTTTCAGTGGGTGAATTGTACGGTGCATGAATGACAGCTCAGTAAGGCTGTTTTGGAAGAAAGAATTAAGTAGGATTCACGCATTAGAGTTACATTAGAGTTCTAAGCATAAAAATGCACCACAATTGAACATGCCAACAACCTCCAGTAATCTCTATTTAGAGTGTTCACCATTTTGAAAAAAATCTAACATTCCTCTTCTTCCTGTTTGGCACAACTCCTGCTATTTCCCCTGTACCCAAGTAATTTTGTGTGTCCCCAAGGAAAGCAAGTCTTGTAACTACAAACATGAGTGTTAGCAAAATCAGAATTTCGGAGATTAAATCTGCTGCAAAACCTATTTTAAAAAATTGCACGGCTCATTCCAGAATTGAAAAGACCATCATCAATTTAGATAATTAGCAATTTGCAGTAGTTTGACTCCGGTGATGAAATAAGTTGGTGCTTTCCCTGTGTAAACCCGCTTCAGGAAATCTAAGTCATGTTTTAAAAATATACACACATGCAAAAGATACTGTATGTATGCATATATATGCGTGTATGTGTTTTGAAAAATTATTCATCTGTTGTGCATAAACTTTTTCAAACCTAATCTCCTTGGGAGGAATCATATTATTTAAGTTTCTTTAATACATATGATCTTTATTTCTAATGGAGAAGAGATAACTACTTAGAAAAAAAGAATTTGGCCAGGTGCTGTGTCATACCTCTGTAACCTCAGCACTTCGAGAGGCTGAGGCAAGAAGATTGCTTGAGCCCAGGAGTTCAAGACCAGCCTGGGAAACATAGGGAGACCCCGTCTCTACAAAAACAAACAAAAATTAGCTTGGCATGGTGGCGCACACCCGTGGTCCCAGCTACTTGGGAGGCTGAGACAGGAGAATCACTTGAACATGGGAGGTTGAGGCAGCAGTGAGCCATGATTGCACCACTGCACTTCTGCCTGGCAGCAGAGCAAGACCCTGACTCAAAACAACAGTAATTCAATACAATAAAAGGTGGTTAACTGGCAGGGTGTGGTGGCTCACACCTATAATCCCAGTACTTTGTGAGGCCAAGGCAGGTGAATGACTGGAGCCCAGAAGTTGAGGCCAGCCTGGGTAACATAGCAAAACCCTGTCTCTACCAAAAATACAAAACTTAGTCAGGCGTGGTGGCACCTTTCTGTAGTCCCAGCTACTTGGGGGCCTGAGGTGGGAGATCACTTGAGTCCGGGCTGTTAAGGGTGCTGTGAACCAAGCTAGTGCCACTGCACTCTAGCCTAGGTGATGAAAGTAAGACCCTGTCTCAAAAAAAAAAAAAAAAAAGTGGTTGAAGTACATTTATGGAAAATGAATGTATCTGTCTTTGCTATCGGTAAAGATTTGCGTCTCTCACTTCTGTTTAATGAACACGTCACCCTCTGTCCAGAATTCCTACCCACCCTGGTACCCACTTTCCCTTCCTTGCCTGTGACTTTCTGCTTACTGACACTGGACCCCACTCCACAGCCTTCTGACCAAGCCACTGCTTGGACTTTTTGCTTGCCAGACAAGGTTGGCCTTAGAGACTTGAACCATGGGCAGCAGCTAGGTCGTGGAAAGAATTTTGAGTCAATGGAAAGGAAACTTTTGTTTAAGGCAGGCAATACTAGAGACAGACCTTTGATATGGTACTTATTAGTGAGCAGATACCAAGTGAAGATTAACCTTCTGATGCTAAAGAACTAGCTGTAAAATTACAATGCAGTCTTGGATATTGACATTTCTAATTCATTCAAGGTTCCTTCAATTGAACCACAATCCTCCTGGCAAGTTAGGATCATGTAGCTTGGGATTCTTTGGATTATGTTAAAAGCTATTGTGTATAATTTGTTCCCCCATAAAGGGACATGTAAATTGTCATCATCATCATTTAAATTATTATGTATAGATACTATTTCTTTTTCCACATTTATTGAGGCCTAATTGACAAATAAAAATTATATGTATAAGGTTATACAATGTGATGTTTTGGTATACATTGTGAAGTGATTATCACAATCAAGTATTAATGTATCCATCAACGTTTTACGGTGAGAATACTTAAGATCTATTCTCTTAGCCAGTTTCAAGTGTACAATACATATTATTAATTATAGGTATTGTGCTGTATAGTAGGTCTTTAGACTTGCTTATTTTATAACTCAGAGTTGTAACTATTTTTTGACCAATATCTCCCCATTTTTTATATAGTTGTTATAATGTCACATTAAAATTCTAAAATTCTTGGCGTTTTAGGACTTAGGATTTTGCAATTTTTAAGAGTAATAATTCCGTAGAGCCAAGTAAATGAAAACAGCATTACACCTGATATAATTCCTAAAATTATGTGAAACATTTTTGTTTTACAATTCAGGCTAATTATAACTATAGTTTATGAATACATAGATTATGAATACAACAGAGGACTGCCTGCACTGTCCCTTTGAATATTGTCTTGTATGAAGCCTATAAGCATTTTTATTTCATTTCATTCTATTTTGATTTAGTTTGCTTTTGTTTCCTACGATCTACAATAAAACACCTAGGATCCCAGATACCTTGAATGTCTTTCTAAGTCTGAAAACTTTATGTAATCCACCTCGTCTGTCATTTTATCTTGTTGGTAATACTAAACATTCTCTAACTAATCTATTAGCATTGTCTCCATCCTCTCCCACCCTCCCCGGCCACGTTCCACCTCCGATTGATTAGAGAGGTCGCTCCCTTCCTTTAGGGCTAGCAGTGAGGCTGGCATCTGATTGTCATGCTCTGTATCTAGATGAAAGAAAGTGCTCCTGGCCAACGTGGCTCCACAGCTCATTGATCTCTCTCTGGAGAAAGGCTGGTATGTCTCCTTGCACATTTCTTTTGTGAATGATTTAAAACTTGATGCCGAGCTATATAAAGTCCTGTCTAGATAGATGTGCCTTACAGAGGGACGGTCGTCCTGAAAGATGCCATTTCTGCCCTTACAAAACGGGCATGCAGACCACTCCTCGAGCAAGCCACCTTTACCATGACACTGTGTGGAGTTAGCTAATGGTTATACCTGGCAAAGAGAAAACGAAGGTCAAGAGGACGACAAAGGTATCCTTGTGCTACTGTGCAGTCAGAAAGAAATTTGGTCTTAATCCCTCAGAGGTATATGCAGATTCAAGTTGTCTGGCTTTTTGTCAGGTCATATTCATTTTTAAAAGTGTTTGTCTTGATAAGGACAGAATTGCAGCTGTGTTGGCTGAATCTGTTGCTGTTTTGCTGTGTGCAGAATAGAACCAGCATCATTAAATCAGTACCAACTCTTTTTGGGCTTTATAATGTTCTGCTCCCTCTGGGGATGAGCTGGGCATGAGATAATGGGAGGGTTCCCCAGGAGGAAAAGCCAGTGAGCAGTGTTAGAGAGGCTCACCTGCCCGCTCCCCGAGAGGGTCCCCATCCCCTGAGCTTTATTCATCTAAAAATGAGACAAAGATGACCTTTGTCTCCACTAAATTAGGAGTCACCAGGAGTGGAACTCATAGAGCAATAGAAGAAAGTGTGCTTATCAGCCTGGTATAGTAAAATAGTGGGTAGCAGCACCCAGCAATGAGACATGAAGGAAGTATAGGGTTGGGTTTATTTTTACATGCACAGATAGTACCTGTCATTATATTAATGATTTAGTATTTTGCTCTGTATATTTCAACACTGTTAATAGTTTTCTTGTTTTGTAACATGTGCATCTAAAGTGAGCTGCATTTACCATCACTTTGAAAAATTTTTAAAAACTTAAAATTCAGTTATATAGCCACTCACTCTTTTTCAAAAGAATGTACTGACCACTCATGACTTTAGCATTCATTTAGAATTTCAAATGCTAAATAAATTCTTTTACCCAGAAGTGAAAATTGACAGAGGAGAATCCTCACTCCTTTAATCAGTCAGAAAAAAAAAAAAGTATCAGAGGTGAGCCTCTAAAATGTATTGAGCAAGGAAAAAGGACAGAGGTAAAAGTACTACAGTAATTCTTTAATCTTTAAAATATTCTCATGATCATATATATTTAGATACTATATATTTTTTCAAAAATCATATCAGAAATCAAAGTGTATTCCTAGATCTTAACTTTACAAGATGGGATTAATTTTAAAGTTAAACCTCTGGGGTTCAAATTCCTATGGCCTAAGGGTGAACGTTTTTGGAAAGTTTGATAAAATTCTATTTGGCCACTTCAGACTTTTCAGAGTGTTTGGGGGAAGTAAACCAAAGGAGGCATAAAAAGGAAAAAGTATGAGACAAGTAGAAAAAGTAGTAGAAAAAAGTATGTCATCAGTTAAGAGATTTCATCAGTTAAGAGAATTTCAGATAACGCAGATAACGCAGTAGCTTTCATTTTAAACATCTAACTAGCTGTAGATATTAACACATTCTTAGATTTGTGTGCTGTTTTCAAGACAGAACCACTCATAATTCTATACTGAGGTAGGCACACATTTATTTCCTACAACCTCTGATTAGTTTTCTTAAAGTTTTTGTTTAATAAAGGCGGAATAAAGTAGGAAGCAGGTAGTAAGAACACGTGCTTACAGGTTAAAAAGACCTGGATTTGATATATGTCTCTGATAGTACCTGTGAAACCCTTGACAAATTAATGTACCCTCTGACCCTGTTTCCCCACTTGTAAAGTGAAGGTAGTATACACACTCGATTCCTGGAGTAAATTAAAAGAGACACTGAGTCTAAAACATTCAGCACACCGTGTCACATGTAGATGCTCCTCAGTTAATGTTAGTTGCTGCCATTATCATTAATATATTAACGTTGTTTGAAAAGCAGTAAACTTAGCATCAGAAAGATTTAGCGCTCAATAAATTCATGGAAGCCAAACCCCACGTCATTCTGTTCTACCAGCCACCCTTACTTAGGTTTGTATTCCCAGAGCATGAATCAAAGCACCCCCAATGATAAGCTCTTTGACCTTGGGCACTTACTTAACCTTAGTCAACTTGGGTTTTCTGATTTAAACAATGACGATAACAATCAGTAAAGGACATGGTATTGAGGCTGTTAATGATACTAAGTGCAATAGTTCAACACAGCGAATAGTTCATCGCAGGTGCTATTAGAGTTAGTACCAATGGTGCTTTAGAAATTACTACCATTTTTACAAATGAGCCCAGTGTTTTTGTCTCCGTGAGTAAAACAGTGAGGAAGAACTGGACAGAATGAGGAGGAGCTTGGAAAAGGAGGAGAATGAGAGTGGTTATTAATAAAGCATAGAGACTAGGAAGAATAATGGTGCTTAAACAATGGAAGGCATAGAACACATAGAAGGTAAACATCACTTGAAACAACTTCTCTATGAGGGAGTTTATATGTTTTTGTATTAGCCGCATGATCTGCCACTTCATAGTTTAAGATATGCTTACCAGGGAACCCTGTGCTTTCTTCATTGTGGATCCATACCAATCATGGAGTTTTCTCTCTTTTTTTCTCCACCAAATCAACTCACCCTTGCTGAGCATCATTCTACATTAAGATATAGCTTTGGGGCCAGGAGCTGTGGCTCAAGCCTGTAATCCCAGCATTTTGGAAGGCTGAGGCAGGTGGATCACTTGAGATCAAGAGTTCAAGACAAGCCTGGCCAACATGGCAAGACCCCATCTCTACTAAAAATACAAAAATTAGCTGGGCGTGGTCGTGCCCACTTTTAATCTCAGCCAACATGGCGAAACCCCATCTGTACTAAAAATACAAAAATTAGTTGGGCATGGCGGTGCCACTTGTAATCTCAGCCACCTGGGAGGCTGAGGCATGAGGCTCGCTTGAACCCGCGAGGCAGAGGTTGCAGTGAGCTGAGATTACGCCACTGCACTCCAGCCTGGGTGATGGAGTGAGACTCCATCTCTAAAGAACAAAAAAATATGGCTTCCAGTCCTTTCGATTATAGATCTTCCATTTGGCAGTAGTGTTGTGTTGAGGTCTTTTAAAGGACAAGGATCGTGCCTCTTTACACATCTTGTTCTTAGCTAGGCACTAACCAAAGCTGCTGACATAGCATAGAAACACAGAAGTTGGAGTTGGGGATAGAGAAGGAGCTGAGAGCATTTAAAATAGAACGTCAGACCCAAGTAGCAGCACTAGAGCACAGGGTATGGAGCCTGAAGTTGCGGGTACGTAATCTTGATGGCAAATTAGAGATCAAGGTGGAAAAGCTATTGTTTTTTAATGTCATGGGCCAACAGATAAATGGACAGATGACTAGCTGAGGCCTTGCTGGAAGTGACACAACCATTCAAGAAAGAATACAAACCCAAGTTAGCAAAGTGATGTTATTATGGGGAAAGCTTAACTTGGCTCCTGTGATTGAAAGCTCCCTACTTTATTTATTATTGGTAAAGAAAGTCAAATCACTCACAGCACACTTTGCCACCGGTTATAATCCGCTAGTGTGTCCCAGACATTCAGATGAGAACCAGAGACTCTGCACAACCTCTTAGCTTAAGAGAGGCGAGAACATGACCATCGGAAAGGTGCTGCATAACAGTAAAGAGGAAATGTGTTGACTTCCATATAAGATATACTTTACTATTGATTAATAAGTATTAAAAGCAAGTTTCGGCCAGGTGTGGTGGCTCACTGGGGCAGGAGGGTTACTTCAGGCCAGGAGTTCCAGACCAGCCTGGCCAACATATCAAGATTCCCCTCTCTACAAAAAAATAAAATAAAAATTTAGCTGGGTGTGGTGGCACATGCCTGTAGCATGCCACCAGGAGGCATACTACAATTGAGATAACAATTGCTAAAGATGGTATTGAGGCTGTTAATGATGTTAGGTGCAAAAGTCCCAACACAATGACTAGCTCATCACAGTTCTATTAAAATTAGTACCACTGGTGCTTTAGAAATTACTGCCATTTCTACCAGTTACTCAGGAGGCTGAGGTGGGAGGATCACTTGAGCCTAGGAATTTGAGGTTACAGTGAACTATGACCACGCTGCTGTACTCCAGCCTAGGCAACAGAGCAAGACTCTGTCAATAATAATAATAATAATAATAATAATAACAACAATAGGCTGGGCACGGTGGCTCACTCCTGTAATCCCAGCACTTTGGGAGGCCAGGGTGGGTGGATCACCTGAGGTCAGGAGTTCGAGATCAGTCTGACCAACAAGGTGAAACCCTGTCTCTACTAAAAATACAAAAATTAGCTGGGCATAATGGCAGGCGCCTGTGGTCCCAGCTACTCAGGAAGCTGAGACAGGAGAATTGCTTGAACCCGGGAGGCAGAGGTTGCAGTGAGCCGAGATCACGCCACTGCACTCCAGCCTGGGCAACAGAGTGAGACTCTGTCTCAAAAAATCATCATCATCATTATCATCGTCATTATAAAAACAAGTTAAGTTGCATAATGATCTCAGAAAAGCTAAGAGTGACATGTCCATATCCAGATTCTTAATCACTAGTAACCATTTGTCATTTTCTACCTGTTTATGACTTCTCTAACAGGAATGATGGAGTCTACAAATGTTGGGGATAATTATTATAATAGATTCAGTTTTATTCCTAATTATGTCTAGAGCCATAATCTCTTTTCTACAATTTTGAGACCCCAAAACCTCTGAAACCAAGTTTATTCATGTGTTTGTGGCAAATTTATCTGTCAACAAAACTCAACGTTCGTGAGCCTATTTATAGTCTTCACTCATAGTGTGAATGTTCATATACTTACAGAAATACAAATGTGTTTGATTATTCCATGCTATGTTAGACCCTGTTGATAGTGTTATGTTCCATATTCCTATCTGAAATTGGAAAAGTTCTGATGAATTCTATAATCCATCCAGCCGTAAGAGTTTTGGGCAAAGGATGGCAGAATGAATGGCTGGCTGAATCCTGTATTCCCCAGCCCTAGTTCTGCTTTCCCTAGAACCTCCACACAGATAAATCCAATCCTTTGTTCCATGTAATCAATTTTCTGATATTTAAGGTTAACTATAAAGATTCTACCAGGTTTTCTATTGTCCTGACATAAATCCCTAGTCCTGTTCATTGTTTTGGAGTCTCTTGGCCTTTTCTGATTCATTTAGCTTCCTGCTCAGCCTGGGCCTCATCATCTAATAGTTCAGCTCCACCCACAGTACTGGTACTGTGGTTTATGCAGCAGATGGCACCTCTCAGCTTCTCACCACTTCCCAGCATTGGCAGGCCAGACCCTTCACAAACCTCTTGCTCTGGGAAGAATTCTCTAAGCTGGACTGCTTCAAAATCAGTGTTCCCCAAGCTAAGGGAGATTCTCTAAGAAATATCCTGAGACAAATCCTGGGAAGCGTGAGGGGAACGGGAAGTCAAGAGTGTTTCCATTCCAATTTCCATTTTCCTCTTGACTCATTCCCCATAGCGCCACCTGCCACGTTCTTCAAACTGTAAGCCCCACTTCTGCGTTCTGCACTCTGAACGTATGACTCGTATGCATAATTCACTGAGGTCCTTCATTATGTACTTATTAAGTGTCTACTCTATACCAGGCAGTGGAGTTGTGAATAAAATCAAATTCCTACCCTGGTGGAGCTTATATTATAGAAGGAAGGTCTAGATCAGTAAATATATAGTGACGCTCTGAGGAGAAACAGGGCAGGGCAAAGAGAAGACAGCTGTGGGAGGTGGTTTGTTTTATATCAGCTAGCCAGGCAGTGCCTGTGAGGCATGTCTAAGCAGGGATTTGAAGCAGGTTGGGGAATAAGCTAGTTGATATCTGAAGAAAGAACCTTCCAGATGGAGCGAGCATCACGTGCAAAGCTCAAGGAAGGAGCATGTGTAGTCAGGTGCCCAACGTGTCTGGAACAGAGTGAGTGAGAGTTGAAAGGTAGAAGATGAATTCAGAGAGGGAACACGGGGCCAGACAATGTAGCCGAGTGGGCTAAGTGAAGTCAGGGCTTTAAGAAGGAGGTCATCTGGCTGAGCGTGGTGGATCATGCCTTAATCTCAGCACTTTGGGAGACCGAGGTGGGTGGATCACAAGGTCAGGGGTTCAAGACCAGCCTGGCCAACCTGCTGAAACCCTGTCTCTACTAAAAGTAGGGCGTGGTGGTGCACACCTGTAATCCCAGCTACTCGGTAAGCTGTGGTGGGAGAATTGCTTGAACCCAGGAGACGGAGGTTGCAGTGAGCCGAGATCACACCATTGTACTACAGCCTGGGCAGCAAGAGTGGAACTCTGTCTCAAAAAAAAAAAAAAAAAAAAAAAAAGGAAAGGCATCAAGGAAGAACCATGCACACTACTGCCAGTGCTAGGGTGAGAAGGATGAGATCTGAGGACTGACCTCTGGATTTGGGATCTTGGGTGAATTAGTGACATCCACAAGAGCAGTCTCTGTTGAGTGGTTAGGGACAGATGTCTGATTAACTGGGAGCACAGAAAGCTGGGGCCGTGACTCTAGGTAACTCTCTTAAGGCATTTGTATATGGAAAGGGTCCTAATGGAAAGGAAAGCTAGCAGGAGGGCAAGGGATTAGGGTTTTCTTTTTGTTTGTATTTTTGCTGGTGGGATAAACAGCCTATCTGTCGCTGGATAGAAATGATCCAGGAAAGGAAAAATTGTGACCCTTGTTCTGTCTTCTGTGAGTCATCCCTGACTTGTATCTCCCACATCTTATTCCTTAATTAAGCCATTCTTCCTCTTGCATAATTCCAAATTATTATGATATAAATAGTTTTGTTGTACTCTTTTATGAGTTTTACAGGGAGGAAATTGCATAAACTCTATGAACTAATTTCTATGTTCAATAGCCCTTAAGTTCTCCCACCCCATAGCCTGACCAAAAAAGTCTTACTAAAAAAAAATAGGATACAAATGACCCATATACATTATCCTGGTTAGAGAAGTGTCAAAAACTACAGTGTTATTAGAACCAATGAAGCTTAACTTTATATCTCACTGACTGTAATCAAAAACTTTTCTGAGCCATTTGAGAAAAAAAAATCACTAAGATTAAGAAAATATCTTAACACAGATGGACATAGTAAAAAGATGTTTGCATGAAAGATGTCAAATGTGATAAACAGCACTATTCTCCTGTAATAAAAGATGAATTTGGCTGTCAGATACAATTTTATAATAGCTTTGACCATCACGTACAGCAGGAGTATTTTTCATTTTTTTTACTATCGTTGAGTTTGTGGAATCAGTGATTATAGTTTTACTATTTTGTTAGGAAACCTAAAACATCTTCAGAATGTACAGAAAGAATATGGTCATTCTTATAGTACTGAAGGCATATCAAGTGAGCTGCTTTTGTAAATACCATGGATATCCAACTCTGACATGGAATTAAAATCATCTCTACTACAAGATGCATAAGAAAACCAAACTCCTTTTCTTTCTAAATCAGAGATTTTAAAATATGAGTGATGACCAATGTGATTAGAAGCTCTAAGATGCTAACATATATAAGAACAAAAATATTCCTATTTTCAGAGACTTAAGCATATCATATGAGCATTGAGAAAAGCTCTTAATAGTACCTTTCAGATTTCTCAGCTGTTTTCAGATCCCGAATTGAATCCTGGTGGAAGAATAAGAAAGAAAGATACTCTAAATTTTAGAGAATAGAATTCAGGGTCTTTATTTACAAAATGGAGTGTGAAGTTGGCTGTTTACTCATCTACTCCCTCAAGTATTTTCCTTCCTTATCAGCACAGACCATCACAGTTCTAGGACTCCTCTGAGATGCTAGCCACCTCTGACTGCGATTCACTGGAGACTCTTGTGATTTCAGATTGTAGAGGAAGTATGCTAACTGTCCTTTCTTAGAGATTTCATTTTCAACCTCGTATGAGATTAGATCACCAAAAAACTACATGGCCTACTTGAAGAATTTGCAAGCACTTGAAGTGTTTGTAAGCATTACTTTCCTCAGAAATGCTTTTACCAAGTTAAAGTTTCGTCTCAGTTTTTATTGAGGATTTGTGTGGGGGGAAAAATTGACCATTGAAAAATGTCTGTGTCTTCTATATTTTTAGATTTGTACTGACGACAATTCATATCCCTTATTTAGACAATCATGTCAAAAATTCCTCCTAGTAATTAGAATCAGGAGACCGTGGTGGTCGTTTTGTCTTCTCCAGATGAATCTTACATGTTTTTCTTTTTCAAAGATGAACGCTATAGCCCACTGTGTCTCCATGACTACTTTTGCTTGAAACGAGTTCAAAATTTGTCCAATTGTTCAATAGAACTTCTTTCCCCATATTTCTAAATGACATGCATCTACTTTTTTAGTTTCTCTTTTAAAATAGTATCTTCAAAGTTGTAAAAGAATCTTTTAGAATCAAATGATTGTAGGCCAAGCACAGTGGCTCATGCCTGTAATCCCAGCACTTTGAGAGGCCAAGGCGGGTGAATCACCTGAGGTCAGGAGTTCGAGACCAGCCTGGGCAACATGGTGAAACACTATCTCTACTACAAATAAAAAACTTAGGTGGGTGTGGTGGTGGGTGCCTGTAATCCCAACTCCTTGGGAGGCTGAGGCACAAGAATCGCTTAAACCTGGGAGGCAGAGGTTGCAGTGAGCCAAAACATGCCACTGCACTCCAGCCTGGGCCAAAGAGCGAAACTCTGTCTCAAAAAAAAAAAAGAAATGATTGTAAGTAAATAGAAACAAACAAATGAAATATGTATAAATGAATATAATTAATATAAATATGTATATATGTAATACACATTAAATATAAATGCATATATTGATGTAAGCAAGAGAGTAAATAAATATTAAAAAGAAGGCCGGGCATGATGACTCACACCTGTAATCCCAACACTTTGGGAGGCTGAGGCGGTTGGATCAAGAGGTCAGGAGTTGGAGACCAGCCTGAACAATATGATGAAATCCTGTCTCTACTAAAAATACAAAACTTAGCTGGCGTGGTGGTGCACACCTGTAGTCCCAGCTACTTGGGAGGTTGAGGCAGAAGAATCACTTGAACCCAGGAGGTAGAGGTTGCAGTGAGCTGAGAGCATACCATTGCACACCAGCCTGGGTGTCAGAGTAAGATTTCATTTCAAAAAAGATAAAAAATAGAAATGAAAAGATACTGATGACACATATTTATTAAACAGTGTCAGTATTGTTTTTGTTTCTTTAATTTTCCCAGCCATTATGCTATGTTATGCCACCTCCAAACAGAGGTTCTCAAAATGTTCTCCTGGACAAATGTCGTCACCATCACCTGAAGACTTGTTAGAATTCTACATTCTTAACCTCCCACTCTGGGACTACCAATTATGGGTGTAGAAACCAGCAATCTGTGTTTTAACAAGCCTTTCAGGTGATTCCTATGCACAGTGACGTTTAACAGCCACTGCTCTGGGTCTCAGGTAATAAAAAGGCGCTTGCAGGTCAACCCATGAGCTCCGCTCGCCTGCAGTCCTGCCTTGCTGTCCACCTGCCTTCCTTCTAGCATCCTGTTTGCCCTCTCTTCAAACTTCCTGTATGTGTGCATTGTGGGAGAAAACAGTGCAATGATGAAAGCAGAAGCTCTAGAGGTACGTGATGATATCTGGACTTGAACTACTGCTAGTCTGCCACAAATTGGTGTGTGACCCTGAGCAGGTAATTTGACCATTTGAAGTGTCAGTTTCACCCTCTGTAGAAGTGGCGTAACAGTAATATCTGCCTGAGGGGGTTATTGCAAGATTCAAAGAGGGTGGTATCTGTAAGCTGTCTTAGCTCTGCATTTGGCACATTATATGGTCTTGGTCTCTGTTAGCTGCTATTGTGATGAGCCAGGTGCTCTGCTGGGCAGGGCATACAGAGAGAAAAGGCACTCTCTGCCTTCACGGTGCTTACGTGATGGTGTCTTTTAAGATGCTTATTCTGTGGGTGCTTTCTAAAGGGAAATGGATATTGAACTTGGGAAATAAATTGCAAGTCATCTATTCAAATCTACTTCCCACTGTAGAATATCATTTTCGTAGTCATGATGGTTAGACATTTAAGCCCATGATTTTGTCCCCTTAAACTGTTAGTGTGATAGGGAAAGAGTAAAGACTCTGGAGTTAACCACATCTGGATTCTCTTCTTCATTCTTCTCTTGTGTGACCTCAAGAACCTCTCTGGTTAACCACATCTGGATTCTCTTCTTCATTCTTCTCTTGTGTGACCTCAAGAACCTCTCTGGGCCAGGCGCATTAGCTCATGCCTGTAATCCCAGCATTTTGGGAGGCTGAGGCAGGCAGATCATCTGAGGTCAGGAGTTTGAGACCAGCCTGACCAACACAGAGAAACCCTGTCTCTACTAAAAATACAAAAAGTGACCCAGGCATGGTGGTGCTTGCTTGTAATCCCAGCTGTTCAGAAGGCTGAGGCAGGAGAATCGCTTGAACCCAGGAGGCAGAGGTTGGGATGAACCGAGATCGTGCCATCCATTGCACTCCAGCCTGGGCTACAAGAGCGAAACTCTGTCTAAAAAAAAAAAAAAAAAAAAAAAGAAGAATGTCTCTGAGCTCCAGGCTGCTCATCTCTAAAACAGGATGGTGGTATTGCTTATGTTTGCTCACCTGGTAGTCAAACGAGGTGGTGCACATGAAGGACCGCTGTCTCTGGCACACCATTGCCCCACTGTAAATATTCATTTTCTTCAAATAAAAAGGCAATCCAGGTCTTTTTTTGGATATCTATGAATGATAGGGCAGTTTTCCCTGTTCTCAGATTAAAACAATATCTATATAAATTTTACCAGTTGATTATGCTTCAACCCTTCTCAGTGAGACACTCTTTAAAAAAAGGAACATAACTGTATATGAAGTCAATCTGTTATCTTCTGTGAGCATATTTGTTCATTGTAAATTCATTTAAGTACCCTCTCATGTAGCCATCATTTCTCTATCTGGTCCATAGACATCCCATGAGAGATTCTTTAAATGCTTCTTTGGAATGAAAATATATTACATGCGTGTCTGCTAATTTAGGAGTCAGTGAGGCTAGGTTGACATGATTTCTGATGGAATTCTTACAGTCTCCTAACATCATATATTGAAGACATTCGTTCTTCTATAAGATGGAAGAAAGCATAATTTTCTAAACTATTTTGTAACTTTAAATTTTATGTACGTTCATTCAAACTACATTGTTATTTATGGATGGAATTATACCAGCAGATCTGTAAACTCAAAGGTCAAATCCAATAAAATCCTTAGTAGTTTACTCAAAATGTGGATTGGACACGCAGACACATTGTTGAAGAGTTCACTGGAAGGAGGAGGTAAAAAAACAAGTGATTTCGATCTCAGCCGAGTTGTTTACCAGAATTTATCTCAGTGATTTTTTAGGCTTAATCGTCATTTTACTGTGCGTTATCATCCATTCATTTAGTCAGCTACGTTTTAAACTTGCCTGTGTGAGCTTTAATATTATGCCCTGGAAATATAAAGATGACAATACATGGCTCCTCAACTCAAGGATCTTACTATTTAGCACAGTAAAGAGACAGATAAGTAGTCAGAAGTCATCCATAAAGTAAAAACCTGGGGAAAATAAAAGTATGTGAAAGCTTAGAGGATTACATAAACAAGCTTGCCCGGAGGGTCAGATGTGTTTCCTACAGGAAGCTAATTTTGAGCTTAAGACCCCATGAGAGAGCACAGGAAAAGGAGAAATGAATAGGCAGTCCCAGAGGAACAGATTTAGCAAAGATGTCCCATAGGAGTGGGGGAGTGGTTCTGTATTGTTGGAGACCAGGGAACGTTGTAAAGAATAAGAGGAGACTAGGTGAGTTGGAGCCAGATTGTAAGTGGCCCTGCAGACCTAGCTAAGGAACTTAAACAGTTTTTGCTTGGCAAATGAGTAAGTGGCCCAGATGATTCCCGTGTTTGTAAAGGATGGATTAGATTTCACACGTGGAGGCCAGTCTGCAGGGTACGGCACTGGTCCAGGGGACGTGAGAAGGCTTGAAAAACACGGACAGTGGAATCAGAAAGGTTGAGACAGATTTTAATGTCATTGCTGAAGAATAATCTACAGAACTTGTTAACTGTTTGTGTATGCATGGAAGGGGTGGCAGAAGGGAGAGAAAAGCTTCAGAGGTTTGTCAAGGAACTGGATGGATGATTCTGAATGGTTATGCTCTTAAGCAAGGCCCAGGTGGGTGAGAGGGAGGAGACCGTCCTCTAGGACCTCGAGTTTGGGAGAAAGGTCAAAGCTAGAAGATTAGATCTAAAAGTCTTCACCGTAGAAGTGGTAGTTAGAATTACAAAGTGGAAAATTCCTACAGATATTTTGGAGGCCAGATTAGAGTCCTGGAGGGAAAACATAACATTTGGAAAGAAGCTTAATAAATCAGCAACAGAAGAGATTAAGGAAATGTCCAGAAAGATAGTTGGAAAACTCAGAAGTTCTCTGAAGATGAAGGACAAGCAAGTTTTCAAGAATTAGGGACTAGTGGCTGGGCCTGGTGGTTCACGCCTATAGTCCCAGGACTTTGGGAGTCTGAGGCAGGTGGATCACTTGAGGTCAGGAGTTCAAGACCAGCCTCGCCAACATGGTGAAACCCTGTCTCTATTAAAATACAAAAATTAGCCAGGCGTGGTGGTGCACGCCTATAATCCCAGCTACTCAGGAGGCTGAGGCATGAGAGTCACTTAAACCCGGGAGGCGGAGGTTGTTGTGAGCTGAGATTGTGCTACTGTACTCCAGCCTGGGTGACAGAGGGACACTCCATTAAAAAAAAAAAAAAAAAGGATTAGGGACTAATTAACTATTTCAGAGTCGTGAGCATGGTGGAGAGTAAAGACTAGAAAGCAACAGGTAGATTTGCCAGTTAAAGGTGGACTGATGGCTCTTGTGACTAAAACACAGAGAGAAGTAGGTGCGTGTGATGATTTGTATGTGTGTACAGTTTGTTTTGTTGATTTTAAAATGAGTGCACAGCAGTGTTCATCCACAGCCATTGTTACTAATCTATAGCCATTCTAAAATTATGGGGGAAAGTTCATCCCTTCTGAGGTAGCTCACCCACGAGTCACAATGTTCTGCTTCTTATGGAAGACATTCAGCCCCCAGGGAATTGATTCAATTGGTCGAATGTGCTTTCCTATGAGTAAATGATCCTCTCAGCTCTGTTCACCTGCATATACACCACAAAAAAAAAAAAAAAGGTTTCAGGAAACAGATATACATCGTATCTGTGCATTCATTTTATGTTCATGGGAGGAATACATTTGCGGTTTTTGGAACAAAAGTATAGCACATGCATATCTAATTGTCAAGGAGTCCTAGATTTGGAACTATGAATATTCTCTAAAATTCAGCTCCTATTGTTGATAGAAGTGGCAGGCTTGCTTCGTGTGTTACCATGATGGGAGAGGGATAGATGTTTGTAAGGCATCGCTGCTGGCCCCGGAGCCCCAGGGAGCTGGGGCAGACCCCTCTGGACCCCACAGCACCGTGTCCTACTTCTGTACTTCACGTCCATGACTAGCCACATTCCTGTAGTCCCTTCAGGGCTGACACTTGCATGAAGCAGCTCAAAGATTTTTTAAAGCTTGATTTTCTTTGTGTTAGGAACCAGTTTGTGCTCATTTGAATTGTGATTCATAGTCATTCGGAATGCAAACACAGTATTTTCTCTGAGAAAGTCAGAGATTCTCAGTGATTAAATGTATAAAGAGGTAGCTGAGGAACCCTTGTAAGTTCTTTTTCTTTGAGATAATGATAAGTGACTAGGGGTTGATTTTTTTTCCAGTGTATCTCAGGGGTTTTGTGGTTTTGTATGTATGTATTTTAAGTCACTGAGGTTAGAAAGGAGAGAACAGAGAGCTAGGAATAAACTTTCCCAAATCACCTTTAATTCTAAAAGACATCAAATAAACTTCTCCAGATCCCCTTAATTCCATAAGACATCTAATACTGACTTCTGTCTTTACCTGGAGAGAAAGACAGCTCTTACACTGGCTTTTCTAACCAGCCTTTGTCTAGAATCTCCAGCCCTTTTCTCCCTGTGTGTGTGTGTGTGTATGTGTGTGTGTGTCTTTTATTTTCTCTCACTCTACTTTTGGGTAAAAAAAGCTTTAAATTTGTTAGCAGACCTAATGGTGTTGTTTTAGTAAAGAACATTGTGAACTGGTAGTAATGATCGTTATATCTGCTCTTCGTTTACTGTTAGCAGATCCATCTCTGCTCTATCGGGACGTCAGACCTGTGACATCCCAGCTCCACACTGCACTTAAACCTCTTCTAGGCTGGAAGATTCCATTGGCAAATAGGGCTACTTCCAGCAAGCCGAGATGCAGCCAGCAGGAAATGAAATCCGTCTGCCACAGATGCTTACTTAGACCAAGTTATTAACGTTTAGTGGCAGAAAAGTGGCTCCCTTTCTCATTCAGGTGAATGATGAGAGCGTGTCTATTTCCCTGATAAGACTGTGGCCAGCTTGGCGTTTGGTCTGAAAGGTGGATGGAGATAGTCTGCCTGCAGAGCTGGCTGCAGGGATGTCTGGTTTCTTTTCTCTGTGTCTGTGCCAGAGTGTATCTCTCTTCTTCATCTCACGAGCTGTTTTTAAACTTAATCACACTGAACTTTTTGTATATGTTTGCCTGACAATAAATGGGTCTGGGGTTAGGTAGGGAGAGTGTAGAGAAAAATACATCTTTATTAGGAGAGAAATGAGAAAGCACTGTCATTGTTTAAAATAACCCTTATGTAAATGACACCAGCTACAGCGAGGCCAAGAGATTTTCATTGGTTTTGGAAAATACCAAAATAAAAATAATGGGAATTTAAAAAGAGTTTTAACAAATTCTGTGATGAAAAGTATTTTTTATTCTCTCATATATTCCTCTCCGATATTATAAACCTTATTCTAATTTTCCTACACTCAAATTTTCTTTGCTTAAGAACTTACTTTTATGCATAATACCCTAACTAAATGAAGCAGTTACCACTCAGAACATTTGCTTGTAAGGAATAAAAATCCATTTGGATGTTTCGAAATTTATTTAGCTTCTCTTTAAGTTGCATTTACAATGTAGATGTTTTATTTTCATGGGGTCATTTTTGTCCAAGACCTAGAAAACGGTTTCAACTGAGGAATAACCTCAAAGTCATATTCGTCACCAAATGCTTCACATCTCCTGGAGGCATAAACTCTGTCATTACCAATTAACAATATCACACTTTTTTACCTTGATAAGCTTGAATTTCAGGTTTTAGATTCATTCCAGCATCACTCTATTTTTATGGACAACCTGTTGAATAAGCCAGTTGGATGATGCAATATCTTAGAATCTCATATTCTCAGGCCGGGCGTGGTGGCTCACGCCTGTAATCCAAGCACTTTGGAGGCCAAGGCAGGCGGATCACCTGAGGTCGGGAGTTCAAGAATCTCATATTCTCTGAAATGCAGAACTGTGATTCCCTGCCTGTCTGTAAGTCATCCGGGCTTCCCTAGCCTTTAAGATGCAACAGTGAACAATGAAGTATATGGGAGCGGGGGGCTGGGGAGAAGCCTGCTACAACTAAAATGACTGCCTGCAAGTCCAGGAACTCTGTTCGTTTTGTTAGAAACAAACTCGGAGTCTTACTGCTCTAATCTGAGGCACCATTTAAATTAGCTTAGTTATCTGTCTTTCTCTGGAGGAAACAGATTGCAACAAGGAGATGGAGTTTCTGCTTAAGGTAGGCCTGCTGGCTCTATCAAGAAGTGATCACAGCCTATCATCCTAAGAAGAAACAGAAGACATAAAAAGTACAAACAAAACCAGCAAAGTACAGTGTTGGGCCAAGTCCTGGGCAGGCTGCTTACGTGTCTTAGGAGGCCTTACGGGTGGCCCTGTATTACAGCACGTGACAACAGTGATGTGTCTGATGATGAACATGGGCCATCAACTAAATTTAAATCGTTCCATTTATTTAAGAAGGAGAAAATTTGTTTCAAGAAAGACTTTATTCAAAATTGATTATGCAAAGATAGGTCCGTAAAGGGGACAACATTCCCTGATCTGGGAATTACACATTCATTGATTAAGCTCAGTGTTTCTGAGCATTGCCGGAAGGAAAGTTTGCTTCGAGATGAAATTCATTTTACTCATATTGGTCACCTACTCTGTTGGCTAATTCCATAAGCTCTTTGGTTATTTCCTATAACTAAATTCTCCCTTCAGAGATACGGAATGCCTCATATTCTTTCATTACTCTTGGCCTTCCATTTAAGGGATAAAGACTTACCTTTGAAATTTATTCAGCATAGTTTTGTTTCTGAAGTTTCATAGCCAATAAAAGATACAGTAAAATATGAAAATAAACGTCAAGTTTTATAGCCATTATCTGCCACTTAGCATCCATCTCTTCCATCTAAAAGATAATGCTATGTTTCCTGTTTTCTAGTCTCTGCCTCCTGTGTTGTTATTTTCCCAAAATCACTAAAAGTGATAAATGAAGTTTCTTTTCATTATCATATGGTTTGGTTTTGCTCATATTTTCCTTCCGTTATCTGGATTGCTAATTAGCAGTTGCAACTGTTAAAAGGAGCCTATCACAGATGTCATCTTAAAATTTTTCTTCCCTTTTTAGTTCTCTAATAGGGTGAAATCTTGATTCACAAATGACCTGGCAGTCCCCCTTTGTGTTAATGCATCCACTGAAAAAAAAAGATTTTAAATATATAATATATATATATATATATCTCTCTCTTCATGAATCATGCACAAACGCTGTGTTTCTGGACAGCATCCATAGACCCCCACTGTGACTGGAGGTTAAACTCAAGTGCAGGCACAATTTGGAAGCCTTTTGACCATCTTCTTCAGCCCAGCTCTGGCCTCCTCTCTGAGTGTACACTCCCTCTTCATGGCGATTGCTTTTTCACTTTATAAATGAGGTATTGTCCCTCTTTTTACTTTCTCTTCCTTCCCAAACAGGACACATTGGTCATTTTAATTTACTGTTTGAAATGTTATCTCCACAATGCCTTTTCACTTAAAACCTTTCTGGTCTAGTTGTGACATGAACATCTTTCTCCTACTTAGCTTAAGAAGTGTTAGGCAGCATTGAATGAGGCGTAAGGCAGGAGGGAGGGAGGATGGAACACGTACAAGCAGTTACTCAATAGACTCAGAGTGGCAGCTGATGGAATCCGCGACCATAAACCGAATGCAGAGCCCACGTGGGAAGATGTGAATATTGGCAGCTGGCTCAAGCCGCCTTCGTACCAACTTCTCCTTCTTTATTTTTTTTTTCTGCCAACTCTGGCAACACATTCGACCTCGAGGGATGCATTCTTTTTTCCTGCCTACAACGTGGAAAAATGTCTTCTTGTCAGAGTTTTGTTGAAATAAAATTGGCTTTTGGAAGCGGCAGCATTTGCTAGGAAGCCTAGGAGGGCTGAGACTTGTAAAGGGAGCAAGTTTATGCGGTTTGGGTTTGCGATCTGGTAAAATAGTGGGAACTGAGGAAGTGTCGTCGTTTTGGGGGTCTTTTGGCAGCACCGCTGAGGCTTCAGGGAATGTTAATGCCTCAGTTTCAGGGTACCGTTTCTCAGAGTGGTCTCACAGGCCACTTACACCAGATCCTGCCCAGAGTGCTCCTGAAAGCATCCCAGAGTGACTAAATCAGAATGCCTAGGAATTAGACTAGAGAGCTGCGTTTTAACAAATTCTCCATGAATCTCCTGCTTTGAAATGAGAAGACGAACAATATTCAAGGTTCTGGGCTCAGTTTTCCAGCTGCCCAGGTCATTTATGTGTGTGCATAACCAGAGGCGCTTAGGGTGAGGTGACTGACTCATCCTAATCAGACACATCAGAAACCGAGGCATAAACCTGGAAGCCAGTTGGAACTTTGCCCTCTGTAACAGGAATCCTACGGCAGCAGAGGAGAGAACTTCCTGGTTCTCAAAGCTCAGTATGGTGTTTCGTGACTCTTGCTCAATCTTTATATGTTATCCTTTCATGTTCAATCCATTTTCCTTTTCCAAGAGAAGTATTAACGATTAAGATTTGTCTGTTACAATTCTCAAAACAAGACATTATGCAGCCAACAAACATTTTAAAAACCCCATTACTTGTCATTAGAGAAACGCAAATCAAAACCACAATTAGATACCATCTCACACCAGTTAGAAAGGCAATCATTAAAAAGTCAGGAAACAAAAGATGCTGGAGAGGATGTGGAGAAATAAGAATACTTTTATACCGTTGATGGGAATGTAAATTAGTTCAGCCATTGTGAAAGACAGTGTGGCAATTCCTCAAGGACCCAGAACTAGAAATACCATTTGATCCAGCAATCCCATTACTGGGTATTGGATTATATAAACTCAAAGGATTATAAATAATTCTGTTATAAAGATACATGCACACGTATGTTTATTTTGACACTGTTTACAATAGCAAAGACTTGGCACCAACCCAGATGCCCATCAACGATAGACTGGATAAGGAAAATGTGGCACATATACACCATGCTTTGCAGCCATAAAAAGGGATGAGTTCATATCCTTTGCAAGGACATGGATGAAGCTGGAAACCGTCATTCTCAGCAAACTTAACACAATAACAGAAAACCAAACACCGCATGTTCTCACTCATAAGTGGGTGTTGAACGATGAGAACACATGGACACAGGGAGGGGAACATCACACACTGGGGCCTGTCAGGAGGTAGGGGACTAGGGGAGGGATAACATTAGGAGAAACACTTAATGTAGATGTCGGGGTGATGGATGCAGTCAACCACCATGGCATGTGTATACCTATGTAACAAACCTGCACATTCTGCACATATACCCCAGAACTTAAAGTTTAATAAAAATATATATATATATTTACGTAGGGGTGTGTGTGTGTGTATGGATGTGTCTGTTACACAAGACTTGGCAATCAGCTTGCTCCAGAAAGATCTCCATACCCCTTGCCTACCCACCCACCCCGATCCTCCTCTGGGACACTTGTATCTTCTATGAACCTAGGTGGTTGCTCTTAATGCAACATTGTCATTTATTTGCTCATGAGTGTGTCTCTTCTAGTCGACACTGAATCTCATTGTCCCTATAATGTTGAGCTGTGCCTAGTGCTGAATCTAGAGTTAATGCTTCAGAAATGATTATGAAATGAACGGACGAGCTGAAATATCTCGTGAGGCCTCTAATGCACATTCTCCTCTGTTTTTGTGGCCTCTGCCATGAGGGATGACTGGATGCTTTTGTGTAAAATTAAAGATGTTTGTATTAGATTTGACGTCCTGTGATCCTTACAAAAATGTGTTTTGAGAACAAAATAAATAGGATTGGGAGAAAATTAAGATGCTTTGAGGATCTACGTACTTGTAAAGTACATTTTATTTGAAAGCCACGAAATGCTTTAAAAAACTCCAAGTAAATTTAAGAGGAGATCTACTGGATTTTGGCTAAGTGCTGAAAAAATAAAGTTTCCTTAATTCCCTATCCAAATACTTCAACTTAAATTTACTGGTAGCTGTTTCAGAGGAAGATGGGGATGCTGCCGTCCTTAGTTTGTTATAAAGAAAATGTTTTTATCTTCAAATGTTTAGAGGAAGGATTAAAGGCAATTTATGGCTTGGGTGAAAGTAATAGAATAATGAAGTATCTTCTAAGTTGTCCTTGTTTTCTGGAATTACTAACAATATCAACCCAGGAGGTATTTTACGTCTGAAAGGAATTACTTTGATTTGTCGTGCTTTAATGCAAACTATACCATCCGTCTTATAGCTGTAATACTGAGTTGTTTGTTTCATTTTGTTGTTTAAAAAGAGGAATTGAGGCCGGGCGCGGTGGCTCACACCTATAATCCCAGCACTTTGGGAGGCCAAGGTGGGTGGATCACCAGGTCAGGAGATCGAGACCATCCTGGTCAATATGGTGAAACCCCGTCTCTAAAAAAAAAAAAAAAAAAAAAAAGAGGAATTGATTCAGTTGTAAAGGAGATGAATTCTGTCATTAGATCTTTTGCTTCAGGGATCAAGAAATATATTTATAATTCACTTCTTTCAGGAAATTAGGCCGGTAAGGTCTTTATGAAATGCATTTTATTAAGATCAAGCCATAGGCTATTTAGTTTCTCCAGAAATAATTCATTTTTAATTCCCAAGGAAAAACTACAATAATAAAAAACAAATTTACCTGATAGATTATTTTTGTTGTCATAGCTCCCCTTTTTATTAAAAAAAAAACACCAGTTTACAGATTTGTTACTATTTGTTTAATTAAAATAATGACTTTTTGTAGGCTTTTATAATGTATAAAGAACTTTTTAGATAACATTTTACTCAGTCTTTGCAGCGATAATGATGATAATTTAATATATAATGGAGCCTTTCATTCTTTGAGGAAACACTGAAGTTCCGGGGTACAAGAGCATTACCAATGTCAAATAGCAGAGCCAGAACTTAATACAGGACTTCTCTCCAAATAGCACCTTGGTTTTTTTTTTTTTTTTTTTTTTAGTTTCACTGTCACCCAGGCTGGAGTACGATGGCGCAATCTCAGCTCGCTGCAACCTCCACTTCCCTGGTTCAATCAATTCCCCTGCCTCAACCTCCCAAGTGGTTGGGATTACAGGCACATGCCACCGCGCCCAGCTAATTTTTTTGTATTTTTAGCAGAGACAAGGTTTCATCATGTTGGCCATACTAGCATCTTGTTTTATCTACATCACCGGTCAGTACAATGTTGTTTTCTTTGTCATGTATGCTTAATAAGGAATACTAGAAACGTCAAAATGTTATTACTGCTCAGTCTTTTTTGTTAACAATTAAATGATTGGTTCCCAAGCTAGATGAAGCTCAAATTTTAGAAATTGCTCAAGTATTTATTGCAAGTGATTCTTACGCATGCATGTGTGTGGTATAGGAAGTGGATCTGAAATAATTTTCAGTAGGCATGTAATTTTTTACTTGATCCTTTCCTTTTTGTGGGGGGTGGATGTGGAGAGGGTCTCACTGTTTGTTGCTCAGGCTAGAGTGCAGTGGCGCTGATCACAGCTCACTGCAAGGCGTGTACCACCATGCCCGGCTAATCTGTTGTATTTTTTGTGGAGACAGTCTCACTTCGTTACCCCTGCTGGCCTCGAATTCCAGGGCTCAAGCAATCCACCCACCTTGGTGTCCCAAAGTGCTGGGATTACAACATGAGCCACCGCACCTGGCTGTCATACTGTAATTATTCTGATGCCTCTAACTTTTGTGATGGTGTCAATCCTATTTATGTAATAGAATCAATCTCATCCTTTCAGTTGACAATGAGGGGTATTTCATTATTCAAAATGAAATGCATACACACTCTGCATAGAAATTCTTATGTGTTTGCTATTACTCCCTTCTATTGTACTATGATTCCAAGTTAGGAACTTGCAGATAAATTAGCCTCTGTAGCTATAACAGTTTAGGCTTTCAATTCACATCAGATAACATTCTTCTGTGTATTGTCTTAGTTTCTGCAGCCATTCAAATCTTTGAGTTGAGGTCTGCTCACTTACTACAAGGTAGAATGAGGTGATCTAAGCAGGTTTTGTTTAAATACATGTGTCTTCTCCCCATCAGAGTGAAAGAAGCTGAAGAGGTGTGTAGGCAGAAGAAGGGAAAATCACTTTATAAAATAAAACCAAGACATGACTCTGGAATTGTAAGTATTTCACTCTACTGATTTTTATCTTGTGATTTTCTTTGGCTTTTAAATCCTATTTTCATAATATATACCAACTCATAATATTTTAATTATTTTTCTAAATTTTTGATAAATAAGGAGCTTCTGAATTCAAGAATCTCCTTTTTCTTATGCCTTTAATCAGGCCCAGAAGACGAAAAGAGCCTTGATACTCATTATTCAAAACATAAGAATTAAGATAAATGTACTGAGGGGTGAATTTATGTGGATATGTGCATGTTGACAGGGGCAGGGTGGGGAGACCATCTTTCCCTTTCTTTGTTACACACGGGTCACGAACAGGCTGTATTTGAGCCGAGAGTGATCATTATAATTGGATTAGCTCCATTGGGATCTGCAGCTTGGTGGCAAATGCCAACAGCAGTGTGACGCTTTGCCCAGGGTGCTCAGATCTGGTTTATATCCACAGATGGCTCAGCAGAGTTGGCTGCTGGACAGCGGTCAGTCCAGAGACCGAGTTTAACAAGCTCATCTAAGTTTCCTGCTTGCCCACTCCCCCCTTTAAAACAAAATGCCAGGTTGTCCACCCTGGGAGGGCAGGGCCTGGTTAAAATGCCAAGGCTTTTTCTTGTCATACTGAGGATGTTTTGTTGACTGTTTTGAGCAACCATCACTTGGTACCACAGTGTAAGTAAATGGTGCTGTTTTAAATGAAAAGTTGAGTTTGGCCATAAGATAGGACCATTCTAAAGTAAATTAGTCTAATGTGGTCTCAATGGAAAAGACGTTAAAATAACCCAAATTGGGATATGATTAAATATCCTTTTTTTTTTAAAGTTACGAATTATATCTTCATTTAGAAGCAATGTTCCCTTCCGTTTCTCTGTATCAAAATGATCTTATCTAATGACAACTCCTGCATGATAGTTCAGCTCATTTTCTGCTTCTGTCTGATTATTCAATCCTATAACTGTATTGACTGCGGAGGAACAGTTACTTACTAGTTAACCTCAATCGTGCTATTATAAGTACAGAAGATGATTAGAGTACATTTATTATGAAATGAAACAGCCACTTCAGTTTTCATATTTATGTATTTGCATGTAGGATTGAGGATGAGAATGGTGAGTTGACACTCTTTCAGATTGGTTAGAAGTTAAATTTTTGAAACTTTTTTTTCTTTTTTTCTTTAAAGTATGTGGCAATTTGTCTTGATAAAAGTGCTCAAAGATAACACAGATCCCACTTGTAATTTTTTCCTTTATGGATTGGTAGACCTTTAACCTTGTCCCACAAAATTTGATCTAAATGAAAAGGTCTTTCTTAGGCTCCTCTAAACTCCTCCCATTTTTAAAAGTTATTTCTAACTATAACTTTTATCTGGTGTGTTTGTTTTCAGAAAGCAAAGATAAGCATGAAAACTTGAACAATGAGAAGCAGAATGAAAATGAATCATTGCAACGACTTTCACAAAACTCAGCTGACCTGAGGGTGGGAAGGAGTCTACTGTCATTCTGATCATTTTTCTTCTGGACCTCTTGCATAATCTTTTCATTTTCTAGACAGTTCACTAATTGTTGAATTTTATTGTATATTCATATAAAAATGCAAAAGTACTAGACCAGTGGAGAATTTGACACTTTTCTTTTTGTAAAAGTTTATGGTATTATACGGATAGACCAAAACAGCATGTATAAGAGGCAGTATCTGCACTAATTCTGAACATGCTAAACATTAACTAAAATTCACTGTTGTGAGAATATTCCTTGTCACAGCAAAAACACTTTCCTTTCTACTGACAACCAGTCCTCCACATCACAGCATCTAGACATATGGGTAAAAATGTTATTTCTAGTGAATTGTTTGTATCAGTTTCACGTCTACGTATAAATTTTCTACTTTAAAATTTACCATTTATAATCAGTGCTGTCCCAACTCTTGGGTTGCTTTCCATAACTATGTATTTGTGAAAGAAGATTGTCGTTTTTTTACTCAAGTCATATAATAAATTTAGAAAAGATATAGCAAAAGAAAAACTCTTTCCTGTAAATGATTTAATGTTGGCAAAAATCAGTTGTAAATTTATAGAGGGCTTTATCAGGACAGGTCCTTTGAGACCCCTTGAAAAGCTAGTCTGCAGCAAACGAAAAATGTGCCTCTCTATAACTTTTTCATGACACTTCACCAAAAAAGAAAAATCACTCAATATTTTGAAGGAATTGAAATAAATGATGCTTATAAAATTGCCAAACGTGACTATCAGCCAAAAATGAAATAAAATTTTTGGAGGGATTGGCATCTGCCCAGAACCTGCTGAGTAAACATGCCTGAATAAGTCAGCTCCTAATGCATTGTGATGGTTTTGTCTAACAGGAGAGCTGGGGTTTTTTAAAATTACTTTTAATGATCTTTGTTACAAGTTATAGTTGTGGATAAAGGGGAGAATTTATTGCTCTTGCAAACCAATTATGGAAAGCAACTTAAGAAAAACAATGTTCTAAATCATCACTGTATTTATGTAAAGTACGGTCTCTTACTTTTTAGTTTGTAGTTTAAATGCAAAGAAACAGTCGTGGTTTTTTTTCCCATTGTTTTGTAGTATTCCTGTCCCCTTCAGTCCTTCCAGTGTGTACATTACCATTCTCCAATGAAATAATAGGGCATTTAACAAAGATCGCTATGTGCAATATTGTATTTAGTGTTTCTATTTCAATTTTTCTAGGATGTTAATTTATATGAAAATAAAATGAATAATAAAAGAATGTGTCTCCTTTTTGTGCATATGGCATAAAGATACTTGCAAAACACAGTTGTCATATTGAACATGGGGTGGGGGATAAGGAAGGGGGGAAAATAAGTTAGGCACTCTGCATACTGACCTGCACACACGAAAAAATGCGCATACGGTTTCAGGGACTTAAGGTTTTAAAGCCAGCCAGATGTTGTAGCTCACGCCTGTAATCCTAGCACTTTGGGAGGCCAGGCACGTGGATCACAAAGTAGGAGTTCAAGACCAGCCCGGCCAACATGGTGAAATCCTGTCTCTGCTAAAAATAGAAAAATTAGCTGGGCATGGTGGCGTGTGCCTGTGGTCCCAGCTACTCGGGAGGGAGGCTGAGGCAGAAGAATCGCTTGAACCGGGAGGCAGAGGTTGCAGTGAGCCGAGATCACGCCGTTGCATTCCAGCCTGGGCCACAGAGCGAGACTCCATCTCTCTCTCTCTCTCACTCACACACACACACACACACACACACACACACACACACGAACTTAAAACCCGTCAATGATACCTAAGTAAGAAATCTTGATAAAATAGTTATATCTTGAACTAGCCTGTCTTTCCTGAGCTCCCAAAGACCTTCTGGTCATTTTCAATTGGATGCCTCACCGTGCCTTAAAATTCATCATGTGTAAATTCAAACTCAGCTTGTCATCTTTTCCCTCCATATCTGCTCATTCTCTTGTGTTATCTATCTCAGTGAACAAAGCCACTACTCATTCAGAAACCCAAGTTCATCTTTTGACATGTTACTTATCACAAATGCATACATTTGTTTGCCTTTTCTATTAAAGTCTTGGTTCAGAACGCTCATTAATTCCTTTATTAACCTACTTATTGTTCTCATCTTCCAAGATTTGCTCTGCAACATATTTTTTAAATTTGAATCCAACTTTTTCTGAAATACAAATCTGCTCATTTGAATTTCCTACTTAAAGCATTTTAGCAGCCACATAAACTGAGATATGTGGCCTCAAGATATTGTCTAAAACTTTCATGTGGCTGACAGAGTCCTGAGTGGTGCCTGCTTACCTTTTGAGTATAGCCTCTTGACTTAACCTATCTCGAATTCCAGCCTCCAGCCAAACTAAAATACCTCGAGGCTAATTTTCTCTCAACTATATGTCTTTCCACATGTTTTCCCTCAGCTTGAAACATTCTCAACATTTGACTGATTTACTAATAATTGCATCTGAGTTTAGAAGGCATTTGTTTCAGGGCATCTCTTGACACGGGTCTCCCTGGCTCCTAGCATGTAACAGAGACTCACTACATATTTACTGATTAAGGCAAGTAAGGAGTGTTAACTACGCCAGATGCTTCAAAGTACAAGCAGGTTGAAAATGGAATGAAGTCCCTTGTTTGCTGGAAAAGGGTAGTGGTAAAAACTTAAGCGTAGTGTTAAGGAGGGAAGTAGAAAGGGAAGGTTCAGTATAGATGAATTATGATGAAGACATTTCAGTAGCTCCATGCTTGGAAGATTTTTCTGTCATTCAAGAAACATTGTGCTGTGAGTTAAGAATTTGGATTTTTTCCTTTGTTTCCAAGTAGAAAAATAAGACAATATATTTTCAAAAGTACAGTTGCTGGTTGGGAGGCGGGGAGGTACAAGAGAGTGCATGAACAAAAGGAATCTCTATGGAGTACAGAAAAATGGATCATGCCACATGTGTAGAGGGCAACCAACCCAGGATCCCACCTGTGAGGATCCGCTGGGAACAGCGGTAGAGGATGCCACAGGATGTGGCAAACATTAGCCCACCACCACAGAGCAGCGGGAGGAAGCAAACCACGCTGGGCCAGCTACCTTCTAAGCCACGTCTGCACCTGCAGTGTCTCCAATGTCACTGACACGCAGGAACCCAGTGCCACCAAGAAAGCCAGCTTCTGGACTCGGAATGGGTGGACACGATGGAAAATGACCAGATACAGAAAGAGAGAAGAAGAAAAAGAACACAAGCACCCTCTCAAGACATCTCTGCAAAACACACATCCAAAGCATGGGAGGAAAATTATTCAGGAGAAAGAATAAAGCAACTCAATAAACAGCAAAATGAATTCACCTTTAAATAACAGGCTGGGCATGGTGGCTCATGCCTGTAATCCATGCACTTTGGGAGGCCGAGCCGGGCAGATCACAAGGTCAAGAGATAGAGACCATCCTGGCTAACATGGTGAAACCTTCTCTCTACTAAAAATACAAACATTAGCTGGGCGTGGGGGCATACACCTGCAGTCCCAGCTACTCAGGAGGCTGAGGCAGGAGAATCACTTGAACCCAGGAGGCAGAGGTTGCAGTGAGCCAAGATCACACCACTGCACTCCAGCCTGGCGCTTGGTGACAGAGCAAGACTCTGCCTTGAAATAAATAAATAAATAAAAATAAAAATTTTAAAAATGCAAATTACAGGGCAAACCTTAAATAATAACTATATTTAGAATCTGCAAAGGAACTTGAAATATATAATCACTGAGACAGAAAAATATTATAAGCTAAATGAATTCTAGATGGGCACAAATTAAGCAACAAGTGATTTGGAAGGTAGCGCCAAGCCATTTAGCGAGATCATGCAGCAGAGAGAGAAAATAATTGTAAATGTGTAAGAGAAGTTAAAAGAGATACAGGATAAACTGAGAGACTCCAGTTAAAGAGGCATTCCATATGGAAAAACTAAAGGAAATAGTAGAAAAGCCAAATAATGGCTTGAAGAGAAAAAATAGCTGAGAATTTTCTAGAGTGAAAGAAAGACATATCCTCTGTTTAACACCTATCAAGTGCCAGGCAGATAAATAGCAATACATTTGCACCAAGAAAGGTCAAAGTGAATCTCCAGCTATGTAAAGAGAAAATTTGAAAACCTCTCGAAAGGTCACTTTGGGTACAGTAGCTCACACCTATAATCCCAGCATTTTGGGAGGTGGAGATGGGCAGATCCCCTGAGGTCAGGAATTCAAAACCAGCCAGGCCAACATGGTGAAACCCTGTCCCTACTTAAAACACAAAAGTTAGCCGGACGTGGTAGTGGGCACCTGTAAATCCAGCTATCAGGGAGGCTGACACGGGAGAATCTCTTGAACCTTGGAGGCGGAGGTTGCAGTGAGCTGAGATCATGCCATTGCACTCCAGCCTGGACGACTGAGTAAGATTCCATCTGAAGAAAGAAAGGAAAGAAGAAAGAAGAAAGAAAGAAAAAGAAGAAAGAAAGAGAAAGAAAAAGAAAAAGAAAAGAAAGGAAGGAAGGAAGAAGAAAGAGAGAGAAAGAAGGACAGAAAGAAGAAAAAAGAAAAGAGAAAGGAAGGAAGAAAGAAAGAAGAAAGAAAGAAAGAGAAAGAAAAAGAAAAAGAAAGAGAGAAAGAAAGAAAGAAGAAAGAAAGAAAGAAAGAGAAAGAGAAAGAAAGAAGAAAGAAAGAGAGAAAGAAAGAAAGAGAAAGAAAGAAGAAAGAAGAAAGAAAGAAAGAAAGGAAAGAAAGAAAGAAAGAAAGAAAGAAAGAAAGAAAGAAAGAAAGAA
>NW_022436989.1:7688753-7761606 GCF_009761245.1 Sapajus apella | reverse complement strand
AAAGAAAGAAAGAAAGAAAGAGAAAAGAAAAGAAAGAAAGGACACATCACTTACAATGAAATGACAGACAGTTATCCAAAAAGCAGATTTGTCTTCAGCAACAATGTATGTTAGAAAACACTAACGTCTTTAAATTGTGGAAGGAAAGCAGTGAATTGAGACCATTATACCCACTTGAAATATCATTCACATGAAAGGGGAGAGAGAGATTTTCAGACATATGAAAAGTACCAGAGGTTACTACCCTAAAGCTTCACTGAAGCATCTGCTGTGGGGCACATTTCAGCAAGGAAGAATGCAAACAAAGTGAGCGCCTGGATTTACGAAATCACAGAAACCATAGAAATGTGAAAATCAACCCTAGAATGTAAACAATAACAACTACAGCTCATTTTTCACGTTTACAGCGGGCACTAAAATTTTAGATAATAACACGGGTGTGAGAAATTCAGGGAATAATTCAAAATTGCTAAGGGGCATGTGTTATTCTCTTCATTCGTTCCATTCAGCAAATATTTATAGAGTGGAAAATGTGTTCCAGTAACTGGTGCAGGCTTTGGGAGTCATGGACAAATAGAAAATGTCTTATCCTCATGGACCTTATGTTCTAATGAGGGAGACAAGCAATGATGTAAAATAATGTCAGGCAATATAATATTTAAGTAGGGTGACAAATAACTTACTCTTCAAACCAGAACACCATTGAGAGGAAAAGTGAGCCTATTATGCCCAGAAAATCTCCATAAATTGATGCCACACCCAGTCAACTCTCGTCACCCTACTTATAAGCACAGGTGAGCTTTGAGTGTTAGGAAGAGACATAGAAAGACCCTATCTCTTTAAAAACACAAACAAAGGCCAAGTGTGGTGGCTCACAGCTGTAATCCTAGCACTTTGGGAGGCCAACGCAAGAGGATCCCTTAAACCCAGGAGACAAGCCTGGACAGCTTAGGGAAAGCCCATTTCTACAAAATAATAATAATAATAATAGTCAGGTGTGGTGGGACTTGCCTGTGGTCCTAGCTACTCAGGAGGCTGAGGTGGGAGGATGACTTGAGCCCAGGAGGTGGAGGCTGCCGTGAGCTGTGATGATACCGCTGTACTCCAGCCTAGGTGACAGGGTGACACTTTGTCCAAAAACAAAACAGGGAGAAGATGGTGATGGTGAATATATGTTTGGACTTTGTTACAAAAATATGAAAGTAAATATAAATTAAAATTTTAGGGCTATTCATTAACAGAATAAAAAGAATTAAAGAAGTAAGGGAAAACTTTCTCAAGTAAAGATCTATCCAATCCAACTAAAAGCCAGAAAGGTAAGAAAAAACAAAGCAAAAAAAAAGTATGGTAAAAAGAGAAGTGACTGTGGATGGTGGGTGAAAGAACTCAAGGGTAAGTGGAGGGGAAGAAAATGTTAGGAGCTCTGAAAATCCTGTGCCATCATTCCCTGAACGGCACGGGCTGCCATTAGCATTGCCGCTTCCCAGCTAATCGGCGAACCTCAGACTTCTGGAGGTTGTATTTGTTTCCCATGAAACACATCTTAGTTAAAGAATCAAAAGCAATAGGAAGGGGTTTAAGGTTTTAAAGTGGTGTGAGAAAGGGGACATTTACTCCCTTCTGTCTCAAAAATCATTCCAAAGCAACAAGGAACAAAAATGCCTCATCTTTGATTTATCTTCAATTAAAATGAGAGGCGTCGAAAACCCAAGCCACAAGATGTGCAGATCTCCCAAATGTGTAGGTATGGAAAAGGCAGAGAGGAGGCCCATGAAGACACATCTCAGAAAAAGCAAGCAAAGTCTATTTCTCCAAGGTGAAACCATCCCCTTAGGAGGTGTTTTCTCAATCTCCTATGTTTGCAGTAATGGACCTTGGTACACCAGTTGGTGTGAGACACGCCCCTGAATGTAGCTTACTATTTTTTACAGTAGGAAGGATGCCCACATGAGAAATCAGACTGACAAATCATATTTGCAGGAAGATGTCTATCAATAAGACAAAGGTGAAGGAAGAGAGCCCGGATTAGAATAGTAAATACTGGAACAAGACATGCTCTCCATCCTACTCCATAATGAAATATTTTCTAGCTTGAAACACGACCCTACTCTCTCCCCAACACAAACTATTCAATATTTGCAAATAGCTGGCAAATAACATTAACACTGCCACCAAACCCACAAAGGTTATTCAAGTGAGAATCCTATAAGCCAACTTAGTGAGGGATAGCCACGCAAAGTACTAAACAGAGTTGGCAAACATAAGAAGGACCATGGAGGAGTGGAGGTTATTCCTGGAAGGCTGGAATAAAATATGTATATTGCCTTGCATATTATAACATATGTGTATTTAAGAATATGCATGTATAGAGAAAAAAAGCCTGATTTCCTCAAAATTCTAAAAAAATTATTTAAGTAATTTCTGAAGAAAAAACTCTGAATAACATAAATACGTCCTTAAATGATCAAATACCTCAAGGTAAAATCAGCCTGGGGCATACAGGGGAAGCTTTAGAACTGTTTCTATTAAAAATCAGGGACAAGAGGCTGGGCACAGTGGCTTATGCCTGTAATCCCAGCACTTTGGGAGGCCGAGTTGGGCGTATCATGAGGTCAGGAGTTCGAGACCAGGCTGGGCAATACAGTAAAACCCCGTTTCTACTAAAAATACAATAAATTAGCCAGGCATGGTGGCACACGCCTGTAATCCCAGCTACTTGGGAGGCTGAGGCAGGAGAATTTCTTGAACCCGGGAGGTGGAGGTTGCAGTGAGCTGAGTTTGTGCTGTTGCATTCCAGCCTGGGCAAACATAGCAAGACTCCGTCTCAAAAAAAAAAAAAAAAAAAAAATTAGGGACAAGACCAGGTTGTCTACTTTCACCTCCTATTTATCACTGTCCTGGCAATGAAAGGAAAGGTATATAATAGAAAAGGATGAGGTAAAGTTTACTTTTATTTGCTGTTTATTAGATTCTATACTCAAAAAACAGAAAATAAACTATTAGAGATAATAATAGAATGACATAATTGACTAGACTAAAAATTAATATACGGACATCAAGAACCTTCACGTAAACAAACAATACCCAGTCAGAAGACACATTTGGGAAACATCCCCACGTAAAATAGCAAGCAAAAATTTCAGGGTACATGGAATAAGTGTAATAAGAAATGGGTAAGATCTATATGAAAATAGCTGAGAGACTCACAAAAACAGAAAGGCACTGACAATGCCGGTACTCCCTAAACAAATTACAAATTTCATATAAATTCAGTGCAGGCCAATACATTTTATGTGATCCAAATGAAAACGCCAGGGGAATGTTGCCTCAGGGGAAGAGGGAGGGTGAGCACTAAAGAAGTTTACTTCAAAGTTTGAACATAAAAATAAACAAGAACGGTCAAGGTTTGGAGGAGAAAAGACTAGCAGAAAGAGAAACTGGCCTAACTACATTTTACACGTTAGAAAGTGACAATAGTGTTTGTAATAGCAAAACACTGGCAACGTCCAAATCATGAAGTAATATTTAGGCTTTAAGAGAGAAAAAACAGCCAGTGTGGCTACTCACGCCTGTAATCCCAGCACTTTGGGAGGCTGAGGTGGGTGGATGACCTGAGGTCAGGAGTTCGAGACCTATCTGGCTAACATGGTGAAACCCGTATCTACTGAAAAAAAAAAAAAAAATTAACTAGGCATGGCGGTGGGCGCCTGTAGTCCTAGCTACTCGGGAGGCTGAGGCTGGAGAATCTCTTGAACCCAGGAGGCAGAGGTTGCAGTGAGCTGAGATCGCACCATTGCACTCCAGCCTGGGTGACAAGAGTGAAACTCCATCTCAAAAAAAAAAAAAAAAAAAAAAAGAAAAGAAAGAAAAGAAAAGAAAAAGCAGGCCCCGTATGTACTGATGTAGATATACAACATTTTGTTAAGGGGAAAAAAATCCATAAAACGTTTGTATCTTTGTCACTGAGGGAAAAAATCAGGAAGGAAACAGTGTTTGTAGTTCATTCTCATTTATGAAAAAATGATGGCAGCATGATTACTAAATTTCTAGAAATTAACTTACGTAGAATATCTCTGGAGTCATTGACAAGAAACTGATTATCAGTTGCTTCTGGAGAAGAAAAGCAGGTAGAATTTGGGATAGAGGAGAGAGAACTTTGTCATTTCCTTTAAATCTTTCGGATTTGGTATAACATGAAAAATCAGTCAATATAGAAATATTTTATAATTAATTTTGTGGAATTTATCTCATTTCAAATATCAAATGACACTCAGCTGGTCAATTCTGTTGAATCAAGGAGATAATACACTTTGGGTGGTTTAGATGTTCCCACATCACTATAGCAACTTTATCAGACGTCCTCTCCAAGGAAGACCAGCAAATGATCAACAATTCTCACTCTAGACCACTACAGAGAGCTGTTTGTAAGGGTGGCAAGCCAATCCTAGTTCTCTGTTGCAAGAATGAAAAAAACGTCAGGGTCGTCTGTAGGCCACTGGCCACATTTTCTCCTATGGTGGTCTGATTGTTACAGCAGCACTGGGCTTTTGATTTCACAATAGGCCCGTTTTGGTGCTACTTATGCAGAACTCCCTTTCACCTCAATTTTGGAGCTGCTTCACACTGCCCTCCTGGACTATGCAAATGTTTCTGATTTACAGCTCTACTCCTGTCATGCTCTAAAGTTTTCCAGAGATGAACATCACTTTCTAATCTAGGCAATGGATCCTAGGACCAATTTACACTTTGCATGTTAATCAACAATGAGAATTATCTGTCGGCTTCGGGTTTTTTGAAATCAAAAACTGGCAATATGCTTAAACATGTCCCGACAAGTACTATGATAAGGAAGCTCAATTAATCTACAGTGGGCCCTGCGATACTCCTTATTTCCTATCCATATATTTTACCTTGTAAATGCTGTCTGTAATGTGTCAGCATACCCTTAAATTAGGGAGTTCATATTTTTCAAGCAAAAAGAGTGAAAAAAAAAAAAAGATGATTTAGCTTACAGAATTTCGGGATAAATCTAGAAATAGACCCCATCCACATAGTTCCTTCCAGCACAGGGAAAAGCAGACGTGTGGTTCCGATGGTAACACAAATTGTATATTCTTCGTCTCCTCAAATAAAACAAAAATTAAAATATATATACACCATGGTGAAAAGAAAAACAAAAAACAAGAAACTCCAGATGTAAATGTTTGGATAACTCTCAAACCATTTTTTGCTAGCGTTTCAAACATCAAATTTAAAATTTCCAGCCTTGATTAGACACCCAATTCATAATTTGGTATCCAGTATCTCCTTCCCACAAATTAGCAATTGCATCACGTTAAGTAGCTATGGTCTTGCTGGATAAAGAATGTCCTTGGCAGCAGAATATGACAGGTAAAGGCGGTGGTTTGGGCGCTTTCACGTGTGCCTCGTTTATTAAACACACTCTCCTCGCCTTCAGGAATGTGAGTTGGGGACGGGGTTCAGGCCATCAGTGCGTCATCAGGAAGGTGTGGCATGGCTCCAAGAGCAGAGCAAGGAGCGTTGCCACCAGGAAGGTGAGGAGGAGCTGGAATGGTCTATGCTAACAGATACTCATGGGAGGAGGGGAAGTTTAGAAGCCTGTGCACAGCCAGAGGAAGGCAGGGAAATAAGGATCAAAGGGGTCCCACTTTCACATGAGGCAACGGGCAGGCATTGTCCAAGGAAGGTTACTCATTTTCTCTGATGTTTCTTGGTCTCTGTACTCTTTAAAATTTTTTCTAATTGACAAATAATAATTGTACATATGTACGGCGCACATAGTGATGTAACATGTAATATACGTTACATATACAATATATAGTGATCGGATCAGGGTAATTAGCATAGCTATTATCTCAAATTTTTATCATTTCTTTGTGTTGGGAACATTCAATGTCCTCCTCGTAGCTATTTAAAACATATATAACTATAACATATTATTGTTAACTTCCTATTCTTCTAAAGAAGCATTTCCCAAGGTTACTTGGCCCTCTGTTCCTCCACTGTTCCTATCAGAAGTCTCACATATGGGCTGGGTGTGGTGGTTCATGCCTGTAGTCCCAGCATTTTGGGAGGCTGAGATGGGCAAATCGCTTGAGCCCAAGAGTTCAAGACCAGCCTAGGCAGCATAGTGAAATCCCATCTCTACAAAAAACAGAAAAATTAGCCAGGCATGGTGGCATGCACCTGTGGTCCCAACTGCTCAGGAGGCTAAGGTGGGAGAATCACTTGAGCCCAGGAGATGGAGACTGATGCTGCAGTAAGCCGAGACTGCACTGCTGCAGAGCACAGAGTGAGACTCTGTGTCAAAAGAGAGAGAGAGAGAGTTGGAGGAGATTTGACTGGCTGGGACCCGAGCTGTGATCCCACCTCTGCACTCCAGCCTGGGTGACAGAGTGAGACCCTGTCTCACAAACAAAACAAAAGTCTCATATATGTTCATGGATTTAGTTACAGTCTTTTTGCTTCAATATCAGTTTCTCCAGATCTAGCTTCTCACATAAATTTCAGTCCTATTTCTCCAAACAGGGAAAAAGTTTCCCTTACAAATGTTTCGCTATCACCACAGACCCAACCTCTACAAAAACCTGCGGCAGTATCTTCTACGACCAGATCCTCATTGATACCGGGCTCCCCATCGCTTGCACTAACATCCTTCTCTTTCGTCACCACATTCTGCGACCGCTTCGCATACTTGTCTCTTCTTTGAGATCCAATTCTATTCCCTGGTCTGGCCCTAACCTTCAGTTTATGTTGTTGCAAGAGCCCTGAGCTGGTCCGTCTGGACCAGATTCTGTTCCCTCCAATCACCTTGCATGGTGTGACTTGATCAACTCTATCAGCGATTTTCTATTTCCTTTGATGTCAGGTGGAACTTACTCTGCCTGTTTCAAGGCCTCCATGTTCTTTCTTCTCTGTCTCCTCCTTCCCCCCATGCTCCAGCCCCCAAGCCTACCGCTAACCCACAGAGAAGGATGACTATTATGGTGCTCTGCCCAGATATCCTCTTCACCTGGCTGCTGGCCCTCACTGAAACTAACAGCTGTAGGTCCTCACTGAGATTGGCCCTTAGTGGCAATGCATGCCCTGTCTTAGGGATGGCTTGTTTCAGTGTCTGAGGGATGTGGGCTGCAAAAGCCTGTCTCTCTTTCTTCAATTTGGCACAAGTCTAAAATGCCGCCTCCCAAACCACCTCCAGAGTTCCCTATAGGATCAGACAAGTCCTCAATTGTGACCTGATGGCTTTTCCCTCTGCACAGTCCTCATGTGCTTAAGGGTCTCTGTTCTGCAAGCATTCCCCAATAAACCTCCTGCTCTGAACTCTGTCTCAGAGTTTGGAAAACCAATCTAAGGTAAACAGTTCCAGTTCCTAGAGAAGGATACCCTAACACGGGATTTGAAGAAAGCTCAGTCATTGACCAGCTGCTGAGTATAGGTCCCAGCATGCTGCAGCAGTACATCATCAAACCTCTTCCCAGACATAAATTAGGATGGGATGCTGGTGGGGGGACTCATTGGCTGGTGCAATATTGATACAGGAACTAAAATAAAATTATTTAGACAGATAGTGAGGGTAAGAGAGTCCTTAATCAGTTTCTCTTTTAATAAAAAGCAGCCCCCAAATCATTTTGTTTTCCTAACAAAGAGCAGCCTGAAAAATCAAGCCGTAGATGTAGAAAAGCAAGGCAGAAGCTTGCACAGGTGAATGCCGGCAGCTGTGCCAATAGGAAAACAAACCTGGGGGCCAAGCATGTTCCACATGGAGGCTCCATCTTCCCTTTTCTTTGTCACCTGTGTGCAGTCAGGGACCAGGCAACGTGGTGACAGTCAGGTAGATAACCAGTTTGCATAATGAAAAATTAGGATGGTGCTAGCTTTTTCTTACACTATATAAATGGCACACCTAGTCCAACCAATGCTTTGTACCCTATGTAAATCAGACACTGCCTCCTCGAACTCATCTCTAAAGCCAACTGCATCTCTCTGTGAATGGGGAGATCCGCTCAGAAGCCCCTCCCTCTGCACGAGGGCGCTTTTCTCATTTGCCTACTAAAGTACCACTGTTAAAACTCACTCTTTGTGCGTTCACACCCTTGA
Source organism: Sapajus apella (assembly GCF_009761245.1). Lineage (NCBI taxonomy): Eukaryota > Metazoa > Chordata > Mammalia > Primates > Cebidae > Sapajus > Sapajus apella. The sequence continues at coordinate 7,753,488 of NW_022436989.1, read as the reverse complement.
TTACCTTGGCGTGAGTCAACAAACCTCAGGTTTGACCCCAGACGAACGATGCCGCGTTGATATCTTCAGTGCTTAAAAGTTGTGAGGGGCAGAAAGATCATAAGGATTTTGGGATTGGATACCTACTTACAAGTGGCATTGATTTGCTGAAGAGTTAACAAAAGACTCAGGGTGGTTAATCACTCATTCACACAGAATGTGAAAGCCACAGATAGGGTCTCTTAGGCTACATTCAATTAAGCCCTAGTCTTCTGCAGTCAGAAGAAGACTTAGTTGTAAAAAGGAGCTCTCTTTCAGAGAATTTTGGATTCTCAGCTTCAGCAAGTCTCCTGTCCCAAGATTAGAACCCTAGGGAAATAGAACCCCTAAGAGCGGGAGAGGAGTGCTTGGGTAGATGCAACGGGGACCCTGAAACTCCCCTGAACCTGCCAGGCCTGTTGAGCTGGCCCATCTGGGCCAGACTCATCTCTGCTGGGGATCTGCTGGGTTGGCTAAGGGAGGAAACGGAGTATACCGTGAAGTCGCAGCAGGATCCAGGAGCAGAAGCATGGGGATGTATCCCAAGGCTGCTCTATCAAGGAGGAAGAGCAGGACATTAAATTGGGTAATGCCTATCACCATGGGAGCAGCCTCCAGTGATTCAGGATTTGAGCCTGTGGACAATCCCCCAGCCATGATGATAATAAGCTACTAGGATGATTCTTGAAGTGTCTCACACACTCAGAGCCACACTCCATGAAATAGAAACGTAGACACTTCCATGATGCGTGATGGGTAAAAGCATCCTAAGGCTCGGAGAAGTGGGCATGCTAAAGCTAGAAAACCAAACCACTCGCCAACTGTGTTCCAGGAAGGTCTCTAGTTACCAAAGCTGTGATGCCTGTGTTTGGGAGAGACGTAGCGGCTCCAGTGCTCAGGAGTGCGGGCACCTGTAGGCCAGGGATAACTGTCGGGAGAGATGCTGGTATAAAACTAGGTTCCCTGAAGGACACGAGAATACCGAGATCTCAAAAGAATATGGGCCAGGTTGTAATGCTTAGCTTTCAGAAGTGGCCACGGTTATTGCGAAGAGGGGTAGGACTGTGGCAGCATCCGTGGACTCCCAACTTGAAGATGGTTACCAGAACATGACGTTCCTGAAGGCAAGATAGATAGAAGGTCCTGGGGGGAGGGCAACAAGAGCATTGCTTAATTTACACAGTCAAAATAAATCAGTGAAGGAAAATTAGAGGCACAGGGCAGCATCTCAATGAAAATCACAATCCCTTGTTCAGTTTCCAGGTCAGACCCATTCTAGATCATTCTAGATCAGGCTGAAGCAGTGGCTGATTCCTATGAGCCGGCAATACCAGGGAAAATCTATTCATTTATTTCCCTACTTCTTAACCAAGGAGCTCAGGACCACTTTACTCAGGTAAATGTGGTTTGAGAGAGAAGAAGAATACTCCATTTTTGAGAATTATTGAACTCTGGGTCTGAACTGACGCCAATACCTGGAGACCCATTGAACCACCATGGCTCCCTACTAATGTGAGCTCATACAGGGTCTACTAGAGCCTCCGAGGCCTGGCTCTCAGTGGGCCCACTGGTCCACAGACTAACCTGGTGCTCCTTTCCCTCATTTCCAAATACATAATTAGAAGGGACACTCTTGGTAGTTTGAAGAACCTTCACATTGATCCTTGAGTTCTTAAGAGCTATTGTAGTGGGAAATGGCAAATGGAAGCCCCTGAAGCTGCTTCCACCCTAGAAAAAAGAGTACATCAAAAATGATGCTGAATTCCAGAAGGAATCGGGGAAATTAATGAACCCCTCAAAGATTTCAATACTGTAGTAGCCCTGGCTATGTTTCCATTTACTTCACCATGCTGGCTCCTGCAAAAATCGAATGGAGCATGGCAGGATGTTCCAGCAGTAGCCCCCGTTACACCTGCTGCACGGAGTGTGATTTCTTTGTGAAAGCAGATTAAAACCACTTCTAGAACTTTACCTGGCAAGTGTGTTTTCTGTCATCCCAATCGATGAGAGGACCAGAGGTAGCCTGCATTCCAATGGGATGAACAGTTGATGTCTCTGGTCTTGCCCCCAGACTATGTAAGTTATGATGCTCTTTGTCAAAATGTAAACTGAAGGGACATTCTGTAAATCACTACATGGATTCACCCTATGACTGACCTCATGTAATAGGACTTGATGAGAGGTATGGAGCAAGTTATGTTGGAGGACTTGGTAAGTACACACTCCATACACCTTAGAAAGTGGGTAACAAACCTTATAAATATTCAGGAAACTGGCTGGGCACAGTGCTTGTGCCTGTAATCCCAGCACTTTGGGAGGGTGAGGTGGATGGATCATGAGGTCAGGAGTTTGAGACCAGCCTGAACAACATGGTGAGACCCCGTCTCTACTAAAAATACAAAAACTAGCCGGGCATGGTGGTGCACACCTGTAATCCCAGCTACTCAGGAGGCTGAGGCTGGAGAATCACTTGAACCTGAGAGGTGGAGGTTGCAGTGAGCCAAGATGCACCATTGCACTCCAGCCTGGGTGACAGAGCAAGAATCTGTCAAAAAGAAGAAAAAAGAAAAGAGAAGAAAAGAAAAGAAAAGAAAAGAAAGAAAAGAAAAGAAAAGAAAGAAAGAAAGAAAGAAAGAAAGAAAGAAAGAAAGAAAGAAAAAGAAAGGGAAAAGAAAGGAAGGAAGGGAAAGAGAAAGAGGGAGAGAAAGAAAAGAAAAGGAAAGGAAAGGAAGACAAAGGAAAATTAAGGAAACTTCTGATTCTGGGTAAGATGCAGCAGACATATTTTTTTCCTATTCCCTCCACTAACATCTCCAGATATTATGTGTGTGGTGTGTGCGTATATACACACAGTATATACACTATACACTATATATACACCGTTCTCTACTTTTTTCACACAATATATACACTATACACTATATATATATTGTTTATATACACATGCACACCCACATATAACATGAGGCTCTAAAAGGTGGAGAAAAGAAGAGAAACAAGGTAGAAAACTCAGGATTCAAGGAATAATATGGCAGTGATTTCTCTGTTTTGTTTGTTTTGCCTTATATTCTAGACTAAATACTAGAGAAGTCGGTAACATCAAGGGATAAAAACAACAATAAAAACTGCCCTGTTTCTCATGTTTTGTTTTTGGTGAATTGAATGGGCATCTGCTGTGTGTGAGAAGCTGTGGCAGTGGAATCAGGTGAAGGGGGTGCAACGTTGGGGATTAAGGAGAATTCAGAAGATAACATGATGAATAAGACATTTCAGGCTGCTCTGCCTATGAAGTAGGCACTCTTTATTCCTTTACTTTCTTAATAAACTTGCTTCCACTTAAAAAGTTTTAATTGCATTATTATTATTATTATTATTGCTCATGCAGACATTAATAATCAGTGGTGATCAATCATTAAATAAGCTTTCTGGTAATATATACATTCTAAATTGTTCACACAATAGCAAAAGTCATTTTCATTCACTTTATAACTTAAAAATCAGTTGGCCAACTTCAAAAACAAGTGGGTTGAAATATGTTGGCACACAGTGAACTAGTCTGTCCCATTTAATACACTAAGATGAATTATTTACTAGAAGTGGAGTTTAATTCCTTTGAAGTCTACACAGTGAATCAACCATGTGCAATTTGATTATGGATTTTATTTTTTATTGATAATTGAGTTTTCTTGAATGGCAGATTAAGTCGATTAATAGAAAAATGGAGACACTGTAAACTAAGAAATATTTAAATTAAGAAATGTTGGCACTCATAAGAAGTAAATGTGAAAATAAACAAAACTCAGGACAGTGTGTCCCTGCTGTTGAAGAGGGGACTAACAGTGGACTTCCATTTGCAGCTGTTTCTCAAGGCTTCCTTGCTTAGTGTTTCTCATCCAGCCAGCATGGTGAGAATACTCTGCCTTCAGCTGGCAGGGATCTGGAAGAGGCTTGGAAGCTCCCAAAGACCAGGACTGAATACCACATCCATCCCTTCTTCTCCTTGGATGCCTGATTCTAATTCTCTTAGAAGATTCCAGATCCCAAAGGAGATTATATGACACAAGCTAGGGGTTGAACTCAACATGGTTGAACAGAAACACGCTGCATGCACAGTGCTGCGTCACGGCTCACTGAAACAAGTGAAAAATCCCTCTTTTATGGTACATCACACCGGGATCACATAGAATCCTAGATTATCTTTATTTGTTCTATAATTTAATAGTATACCTATAAAATAATTACATTATACTTATAGCTTTTCTTCATTTATAAACAAAACAAAAAAATTAAATACAATTTGAGCCATTATAAGGTAAACTTTGTACATATGAGAACCCCCAGAAGGAGCTTCACACTACACCGCAGCATATCATATTGCTTTCATTGTTACACCCACAACTGGGTTCAAAGAGAGTGTGCTCGTGTTTGCATTCTGTAAGTTCTTAGCTTAATCCCTCCCCTATCTGTATGGGTTCCATGTTAATAAATGGCAGGGGTTGACTCTGCAGCTGCTCAGAGACTCTCCTCCACTCACCTCCCAATTCGCCCCATTAGCCTCCATTACAATCACATAATTTTCCTTCCTTCACAGCTTTTCTGCTGCGTGTTCTGCCACTGAGTCTGACTTAAGGTTTTCCGCTAAATGCAAAAATCAATCCTGACCTTGAACACCCTTCTTTACGTCTTCTTCCCATCCTCAAGTTCCAGCCCTCAAGGATTTCTTTTGATTTCTGCCTCCTGAGTTCAGGCTGTATATGCTCATTTACAAAACCAAGATCAACTCTGCACCAGCACATTCTTGCTCAGGTCTCACGGTGTTGCAGAAATGACAGAAATGAACCTTGTAGTGCAGTGGCCTGAAATAGATTCACCAACCCACCCTACCCCAATCCTTGCTTTCCAAGTGAATGCCTCTAGATCCACCACCACCACCCAGCATCAGGAAGCTAAGTCCCGGCAGCAGCTTGCAAAGGGTCTCTCTCACATACTAGGGAATGGCCCCTCCACAGGAGCACTTCCTGGGGAAGCATCAGTGAAAGGTTTTCAAAGTGTACTGATTCCCACCAATGGCAGCTCATTCACATTTGTCAGATTTCATAAGCATTACTCACAGGGAAGCCTTCCTAGGGCAACTGAGCAAAGGGAACCAGAGGAAGTATAATTTTGCTGGAAAACAAGTTATGTCTACTTCCTTTTATCAAGAGACCACAACATAGAAAGTTACAATTCATTATAAAAATAAAAGGTGGCTGGGCACGATGGCTCCCACCTGTAATCCCAGCACTTTGGGAGGCAGAGGTGGGCGGATCACGAGGTCAGGAGATCCAGACCATCCTGGACAACATGGTGAAACCCCGTCTCTACCAAAAAATACAAAAATTAGTTCAGCGTGATGGCACACACCTGTAGTTCCAGCTTCTTGGGAGGCTGAGGCAGGAGAATCACTTGAACCAGGGAGTCGGAAGTTGCAGTGAGCTGAGATTGTGCCATTGCACTCCATCCTGGGTGACAGAGCATAATCCATCTAAAAAAAAAGTGACCTAATGTTTGTTCGTCCCCTTTGAAGTCTATTCTTTGAAAAGGAAGCATGTTATTTTGTGCAGAACAGTTCAGCTAGATTACTATCTATATATCTTATTCCTTACTCCCTCCTACACCACAAAGCAACTCAGCTCCTTATATTTTTAAATATCCCTTTCTTTTTCTCTTTCTTTTAACGGGAAAGATTTTTTGCTTAGTGTCATGACAGTGAGAATAGTATATCGTTTCACCCCACGTATGCATATTCCGCATTATAGGGGCTTTCGAGTTTCTGGTCATCGATTTCCCAACGAATGCCTCTCCCTGTGCCTAGCCATCCCAAACCAATTTCTACTCTGTGCTGCGATGCTTTAGTACCTTCAGTGAAATAATATTCAAAGTAAAACAACACGACTCCGTCCGTCTCCCTGCCCAATCTAAAATAGGTGCATGACAGTGAATTGCTGACCAGGCTTTTTTTTTTTTGTATTATTCTGAGTAAAACACCTTCTGGGCAGATCATCCCCTGTTCTCATCCTTACTCAGAATGCTGCTGCAAGACAGAGTCAAAATCTGTGAAATAATACATGAATAGGTCTATAATACTTTTTAAACAGCTCTTTACAATATACGGTCACTTATAAAACCAGCGTTAATATAGAGACCTTTGTGTGTGTGATAATATTCTAATTGCAGCAATAATAGCATGCACACCAGAGTTCATCTTTAGTCCACAAATCGGGGGTGGGGATAGTGAGGAAGAAGAGGCGGTGGTGGCGGAGGGTGGGGAGAGTGCAGCCTGCTGTGCTCGGGGTTCCCCAGGAAGCCCACTTCGGGATCCAGCCAGCTCCAGTTGTCTTCCTGGTATCGGTTTATTAGGAGACGCCCCCATCCCCGTACTTATTTATGGAGGTTGTACATATCCGCCTCACATCAGCAACCGAGGGCAGCCTGCCAGTCACGAGAATGAGCGCCCCCAGCCCGAGGTCCAGAGACCAGCAGGAGAGGTCTGCGGGGCAGCTCAGAAAAGTGGCGCATCCTCCACTTCGCGTGGGAACCGGGCGGGCTGGAGCGCAGGGGGCGGGCAGGGAAATCCTCGCTTTTCCACATGGTGGAAACATCCATGCCGGATCTGCAGTGCATGACCTCGAACGGTCCCCTCGGACTGCTGGGGGGCGGGTGGTGGTTTCCAGCACTTGCCTTCGGGCCTGATCCGCCACCTGGTGTGGGAGGCGCAGGCGGGGCCCGGGGTCGGTCAGGAACGCGTCAGCGAAAGCTCCACTTGCGATCCACGTTTGTGACAAGGACACCGTCCGCCCTAAGAGACGTGCTTGCTGCTGAGGGGGGCACCAGGCAGCGTGAGAGTGGGCTCGGAGGGCAGGGACAGAGGCGGCGGCGGCGGCGCCTCCCAGCGGCCGGGCGCGCGGGGCTGAGCTGCGTGGGGCCCGGCGCTCACTGCTTGTCCGAGTCGCTCAGGTTCACGGACATGCATCTGCACTGCTTCACCTTCTGGATCTTCTTGAGTCGGAAGGGCGGGTCCAGGCCGGGGCACTCGAGCTCCACGAGGACGGAGGTGACGCGCTGGGGCTTGCAGAAGGCGCAGGACTGGAAGGACTCCTCCTCCTTCTTCACGTGCCGCGGGATGTAGAAGGAGTTGCACTGGCCGTAGCAGAAGCGGTTGAGGATGGTGCGGCTCCGGCAGCCCTCCTCGCTCACCGTCTGCCGCAGCGGCTGCGTCTTGCACCAGTCACTCTTGAGGTACTTGCGCTCGGTGACCACCAGGGCTTCCTGGCTGGAGGCCAGCACCTCCTTGATCTGGTGCTGCCATCTCTCCGAGTTGTTGCTGCTGCCGTCCTTGTAAGGCGAGGGGATGGCGCCCGCGGGCCGGTTCTTCCGGGCTTCCGCCACCTTCACCAGCACGGCCACCAGGAACAAGGACAGGGAAAGCTTCCAGAACATCCTGCAACGAGAAACGAGAGGGGTTGGCTGTGAAGGGCGGTAGAGGAAAGGAGCGGTCCTTTTTTTGACACGGTCTGGCTCTGTTGCCCAGGTTGGAGTGCAGTGGCACGTGGCTAGCTGCAGCCTCAAACTCCGGGATCCTCCTGCCTCAGCCTCCTGTGTGGCTAGAACTACAGGCATGCACCATCACGCTAATTTCTTTTTATTTTTTGTGGAGACGGATCTCCCCATGTTGCCCAGGCTGGTCTGGAACTCCAGGCCTCAAGCGCTCCTCTGCCTCGACCTCCCAAACCCCTGGGATTATAGGCATGAACCACCACGTGGTTTTAATGCTGTATGGATTTATTAGCAGTGACAGGTGGGGCGTGGCTGACTGATGGCTGCCCAGGGGCAGCTGGAGGTGAAAAGGGATGAAATGGTACAAGTGTAGACAGCTAGGACTGCACCCCAAATAATGCCCGAAGGCAAGGACATGGACAAAATGGTCAGTAACGTGTGCAGTAAATGCAGTTAGAAAACACAGGCATGTTGAACAGTTACAGAATTACAAAGCGAGTGCTGTGAAGAGATATCTCAAGCCAGTTTGCAGAAGTACCAATAATAGTCAATACTTGACACTGACTGTGTTTTACTATGTGCCAAGTGCTGTCCTAAGTGTACAGCTCATTCACGTGTATGTCTCATTTCATCCTAAAAATAGCCTTCAGTTGGAGGTGGTATTATTACCCCTATTTTAAAGTGAAGAAAACCAAGGCTAAGCCCCACAGAAATTGTCATTTACCTGAGGTCACACAACCACTGAACAATGGCCCAGGCTTTGAAGCCAGCCATCTGCCTCCAGAGCCATCAAAGTTAACCAGTGGACATGCATATGATTACAAAAATTAGTAATACAAAGGAGAGAGAAGATGGGTGTGGTTCACAAGTTTCTTTAAAAATGAGTATTAAAGATAGAACTGGACAACTGGGCAAGCTGGCTCACACCTGTAATCCCAGCACTTTCGGAGGCCAAGGCGGGTGGATCACGAGGTCAGGAGATTGAGACCATCCTGGACAACATGGTGAAACTCTGTCTTTACTAAAAATACAAAAATTAGCTGGGCGTGATGGCAAGTGCCTGTAATCCCAGCTACTTGGGAGGCAGAGTAAGGAGAGTCGCTTGAACCCGGGAGTCGGAGGTTGCAGTGAGCTGAGATTGCGCCACTGCATTCCATCCTGGGTGACAGAGTGAGACTCCATCTCAAAAAAAAAAAAAAAAAAAAAAAACAGAACTGGACATAGGCTAGAAAAATTAATAGTTGCATCTGTATTATTACACATGAATAATAACATTAGCATTTAACGTCTACACACAGATATTCAAATCATTCAAATGAGTCTCCTAGTAGAAATCAATTCCCAGTTGTGGATTAAGAAATTTCCCAAGCCTGTATTAAAACTGCCTGATGACCATGCAAAGTGTCATCTCATTTGTATCAGGAGACTCTGACACAAATTCAACAGGAAAGGGAATCAGAGAGAAATTATTCTCATTCTATCGAAAACATGGCTTGCAGAGTGCAAGCCAAAGTCTGACTAAGTAAAAGATAGACTTCAAAGTGTAATTCTCATATTTTCATGAGTAGCCCCAAGGAACATTAATATCCAGCAATATAGAGGACTCCCATCTCTTTTATACCTGCAGCTACCGATGCAGCTGTTACCAACATCACCGTCATCTTTCTGTTTATTCATTTTGTCTCTCTGTTTTACCATCTCTAGGACTTCATGAATTCTCCCCCGCCTTTTTTTTGAAATGGAGCCTCACTCTGTTGCCCAGGCTGGAGTGCAGTGGCGTGATTTTGACTCACTGAAACCTCCATCTCCCAGGTTCAAGAGACTCTTCTGCCTCAGCCTCCTGAGTAGCAGGATTACAGATGCCTGCCACCATGCCCAGCTAATTTTTTTTGTAATTTTATTAGAGACGAGATTTCACCTATTGGCCAGACTGGTCTCGAACTCCTGACCTCGTGATTCACCCACCTCAGCCTACCAAAGTGCTGGGATTACAGGTGTGAGTCACTGCGCCGAGCTAAGGCAACATTCTTACAGGGACGGATGAGCCCTTACAAGATCTCCTCCCTCCTCCGCATCTCACCGGCCTCCTCTGTCCTCTCTCCCACTTGCTCACTCTGCTCCAGCCATACTGACCACCTATCTGTTTCTAGAATGAGCTTGGCATTAGACCCTTATCTTGTCTTTCTCCCAAATGTCTACTTGGCCTTCTTCCTCATAGTCTTCAAATCTTTGCTCGGTTACCACCTCTGTAGCAAAGGCTTAACCTTGCCTTCACCTCTATCCTGGACTTCACCATCTCCTCCTTCCCTGCTTTATCTTCCTCCAGGGTACTTATCACCTAATGAAACAGTATTTAATAATCTCACCTTCTTTTTATTGTCGGACTTTTCTCCTGGGAACGTAAGGTCCAAGAGAGAAGGCCTCTGTTTTGTTCATTGCCGTGTCTGCTGCTCTCAGAACAGTGCCTGGTGTACAGCAGGCACTCTGAAGCCCGGCGCAGTGGCTCACGCCTGTAATCCCAGCACTTTGGGAGGCCAAGGTGAGCTGATCCCCTGAGGTCACGAGTTCAAGACCAGCCTGGCCAAAAGGGTGAAACCCTGTCTCTACTAAAAATACAAAACAATTAGCCAGCTGTTGTCCTGTGGTCCCCGCTACTCGGGAGGCTGAGGCAGGAGAATCACTGGAACCCAGGAGACAGAAGTTGCAGTGAGCCAAGATTGTGCCATTGCACTCCACCCTGGGCAACAAGAGTGAAACTCTGTCTCAAAATCAAAAACAAAAAGTGTGAAATATGGATACCATGCATGTCATTGCCTTCAAACACCTTGTAATTAGGAAGCTAGAGAAAGCATGCAAATGACTGCGTGACGAAGGTATACGGGAACAATGGGTCCCCGTGGTGGTGAGCCTGTGACCAGCGACATCTGAATCACCTGCGGTACTTTACAGTGAACACTCCTGGGCTCGAGAAGCCTTCTTTTAAAAAAAATTTTTAATGAAATTTTTTTAAATTTTTAATTGTTGTGGGTACATAGTAGGTATATATATTTATGGAGTACATGAGATCTTTTGATAAAGGCCCCAACGCATTCTGAATCAGTAGTGTTGGCGTGGGGTTTCAGATCTATATTTTTAAAAATTGCCTCACGTAATTCTAATGGGATTCAGTGGCCACAAAGAAGAACAGTGAGGGGAAGAGGGAACAGCACCGGTTCTACCTGGAGAGGGAGCAGGAACCTAGGAGGTCAGAAGGAAACGGGTCCCTTAAATCTGAATAGGATTCCTCAGGGTGATGATATGGGCAAAACCACAGAGCCTTGGTAACGTCGATACACTGGGCAAGGGGAGTAGAAAGGAGGAAAAAAGGAAGTTTTTTGTTTTTTGGGGTTTTTTTGCAAAAACATTTTACCCAACACAATCATTAAAATTTTAAGGCCTCATTTTTAAAGAGTTTTTCTCATGCCTCCTTAGTTCCACACATGAAATGTCATACGAAGATGGCCACGCTTCCAGCTGGCTCATGGCAAGTGTGGAGTATTGGACTTGCTCGGCTCACATAGCTTATTATATTTGCGGAATGATTTGTGATCTCAATAGCCTCTTAAAAAGAAAGTCTTTTGGTTCCCTTTTAATAATTTCTGAAATTATTAACATTCTGAGTAAACACAACCAAAAGTTTGCAAGTCCCAGCCAGGAAAGATTGACAGAGCCAGTCTGGTCCTCAACTTTGAGTTCCAGTAACGGTTTCACATGCATGCTTGATCGTCTCGAAAATGCATGCTTTCCTTCAACAGGCCCCAGGTCTTGTCAGAGAGAACAGAGCTAAGACAGGTTCAGATCAATCTGGGGCAAAAACCCTTAGGGCCAGCAGTACTAGATGTCGTGATGAACATGCATTCTTTGAACTTATGAACATGTTTTCAAAACATCTGGCCATCATCCTTAGAAATTGTGTCTCACAGGAACCCAAGAAGAAATGCAAACTTTCAATTTTCAGGAAGGGGGAAAAGAGGCTGATGAAACCTCCAGGACTGGGGCCAAGTCGGTCTCTTCGCTTCTTCTTCTCCTACATCTCATTTCTTTTCTCCTTCACATATAGCAATAGTAAGATGCCAAGGATCTGGCATCTCACTGTCAGACAGGTAAATAGACAAAGGTGTTTTGCCATGGTGATCCACAGTGAATGTGCGGCCGTATCCTCCTACTTCGGAGTCTTAAGGCAGTTGTGCCCACCATTGCTAACGGCATCGTCACTGCTGGCCCTTGGCTGTGCAGAGTTCACCAGGGGAGAGAACGTGCTTGTCTCTGCCAGTTCGCTAACCATCCCTGCGCAAGCATGTCAGCGGCCCCGCCAGGACCTGAATTTAGCACGTTATAGAGAGTTCTGCTCTGTTCTGAACCACTCTGCTACTCAGAAAAATGGTTGGCACACAATTAACCTCTGAGGAATGTTGCCACCCCTGCCAGTAATGACAGCACGAGGATACTTCATTTTTTTCTCACATCGTGTATTTGGCTTGTATGAGAAGAAACTAATAAACAAATCCTGTTGGTTTTATTAACCATCTTTCTGGCCTGACCATGTTCTCAATTTGCAAGGGGTGCCAGGACTGTAAACGCTGATGGTCTAAGCAGACTGGGTTGGCCAAAGTCAGCTGTGCAAAGAGAGAGGTAGCGGGAGTCCTTTCCTCTTAAGTGAACGCTCTTGGGCCTGGCCTCTGGAGATACCAGAACTACACAGGCCAAAGTGAGCTAGTACTTAGGCAGCTAAAAAATCCATCACAGGCCCCTTCTATCAGCCACTCCTGAAAGAGTCAAGACCTAAAGACGGGTTCTACAATAACAGCTTGAACAATAAAACTTGCGATTTCTAGGGAAGAACACAGTAGTGCCGAATCACCCTTCCTGACAGGCGAATGCAAGGGAACAATGGCTAAGGGTACAGCTAGGTTGATGAACTTGCTCCCAGAATGGCCTTCTGGAGTTTTAGAAGTCAGATCAGGGTAGTCCTGGGCTGTGCAGGGGTTTAGCAGAGATGGGGTTTCACAATGTTGGCCAGGCTGGTCTCGAACTCCTGCCCTCAAGTGATCCACCCACCTGTGTGGGGATGGTGACTGGGGTGGGGATGAAGATTTTTCTGCAAGCTGAGAATTTGAGGGCATTCTTGGAAGGTAGACGGGAAGTCCCTAGGGCTGAATACTGATAGGTACATCTGGGATAAACTTGCTCCCACGACCCAAGTGAAAAACGTCTCAGAACCATACAAAAGTTCTCTAAAACAAAACTCCCCACAAGGCTACACTTCAGAGGTCATTATTATGAAGTTTAGTACTGCCACAGCCTCAGCTACTAAAGGCACTCCATTGATCACTTGGATTCTTAGGCTGGGAGGGTGGTGGTCTGACTTTTCAGTTAAACCTTTAGAGACAGATGTCATTGTTTCTTGGCCCCGGGATCATTCTCGTAGCCAAAGATTGCTTGCTTGCTGAAACCACTTACCTCCAGCATCTGTAAACTATGGCTCACAGGCCAAACCCAACCTGAGGTCTGTTTTGTAAATAAGGTCGTTGGAACACAGCCACACCCACTGGTGTAGTCCATGGCTGCTTTGGTGCTATAAAGGCAGAGTGACTGGTGGAGACATGACAATAATGCCCAAGGTCTAAAATATCTACTTTTTTGGCCTTTTACAGAAACACTTTGCTAAGTCCTGCTCCAAACATTTTCTATCCAATTCAATCTTTGCCTTCCCTTTAGCATTGAACTCTTTTGCTGGAAAAGTAGCTTTCAATTAAAAAATTTCTAACTATGAAACATTTCAAACAGAGAGCAAAACAGAACATATAACTAACTCTAGGCACTCACCAGAAAGAGGAAAAAAATATTGACATTTCCCATTTTTATTTTGCAATCTCTCTTTTTTTTTTTGAGATGGAGTCTCACTCTGTCACTCAGGCTGGAGTGCAGTGGTGTGATCTTGGCTCACTGCAACCTCCGCCTCCCGGGTTCAAGTGGCTCTCCTGCCTCAGCCTCCCAAGCTGGAGACTGGGACTACAGGTGCACGCCATTACACGCAGCTAATTTTTGTATTTTTAGTAGAGACGGGGTTTCACCATATTGGCCAGGCTGGTCTTGAACTCCTGACCTTGTGATCCACCCACCTCAGCTTCCCAAAGTACTGGGATTACAGGCGTAAGCCACCATGCCTGGCCTCTCTTTCAGTTTTGAAAATGTAATATAAGTAAAGATAAAATGCTTCCCTCCTATCTCTTCTCATCCCTCACTGAGATGACCAGCATCCTGAAGTTGACATTCATCATTCCCGTTGATGCTTTTGCTGCTTATGTTCTGTGTATCAGAGTATGCTTTTGTGTGTGTGGATAATTTTTTTTTTGAGACTCAATTTCACTCTTGTTGCCTAGGCTGGAGTGCAATGGCACCATCACGGCTCACTGCAACCTCTGCCTCCTGGGTTCAAGTGAGTCTCCTGCCTCACCCTCCTGAGTAGCTGGGATTATAGGCATCCACCACCCGGCTAATTTTTTTGTGTTTTTAGTAGAGTCAGGGTTTCACCATGTTGGCCAGGCTGGTCTCAAACTCCTGGCCTCAGGTGATCCGCCCACCTCGGCCTCCCAAAGTGATAGGATTACAAGCATGAGCCACAATGCCTGGCCAATAATCTTTACATAAATTTTATCACTGTGGGAGGCCGAGGCGGGTGGATCACGAGGTCAAGAGATAGAGACCATCTTGGTCAACATGGTGAAACCCCGTCTCTACTAAAAAATACAAAAAATTAGCTGGGCATGGTGGCGCATGCCTGTAATCCCAGCTACTCGGGAGGCTGAGGCAGGAGAATTGCCTGAACCCAGGAGGCGGAGGTTGCGGTGAACTGAGATCGTGCCATTGCACGCCAGCCTGGGTAACAGGAGCGAAACTCTGTCTCAAAAAAAAAAAAAAAAAAAAAATTATATCACACAAAAAATCTTTACATAAATCTAAACACAAAATTTGTGTTTGGGATTTTATGCACATGGATATTTGCAGAAGGATCCTGTTTGTCCCCACCACTGAGTATTAAAGCACAGCTTGTTCATTCAGCTTACGGAGGAAGAGTTGGGTTGCTTCTAGTTTTTCACTATTGCCAGTAGTGCGACACTGAACATTTTTGTGTGTGTTTATTTGAGCCCATCTGTTAGAGTTGTTCTAGAGGAGACATCGGGCAGTGGAAATGCTGGGTCATAGGACATGTACAGCTTGAGCTTGACTAAGTTGTGCTAAGTTGCTTTCCAAGTGCTTGCACCAGTACCCTTTCCCCTGGGTAACACGTGAGTCCCTGTGGCTGCACGTATTTGCTAACTCTTGGTGTTATAGATTCATCACCTTTTGCCTACCTGAAACATTTGGGATGGCATCTTATGATTATTTCCATTTGCATCTCTCTGATTGTACATCAAGCTCAAATGCCGTGGCTGTGTGACTGAAAAGTAACGATTACAACTTACCCGAAGTGAGAGAAATTAAAATACGAGAGAAGGAAAAATAAGACGTTCTAACTATCAGTCTTCTGAACTGTCATGAAAAGAATAGGAAGTGACTTGAAACTTCAAAGCAGAAAGATCAGGGCATCCCACATGACTCAGAAGTTTGAAATCCAAATGGATTCACTTACTTTTCCAAGTGACAGTGCCTGAGTGGAACAATGACTATCATTTTGTTCCAGGAGAAGCTTACGTTTTCATCTGGAAAAATTAGAGTATGTTTTCTTAAAAAGGTTTTCAACCAGGGAAGAAATGATACTGTCATTACTTACTTTGACTTCTGGACAGCAAATGCTTCGTTAGGGAATTTGTAATCAACGTTCTAAGTCTTTGCAGAAATTGTTGGGATAAATTCAGGATAGGAAATGGAATGCTGAAGCAAGATGGCAGCAAAGCATTAGATTAAATAAGGAGATGAATGAGGAAGCACTTGGAAAGCTGTGAGTTTATACACCCGTGGGCTGCTTCTCTCTAGGTCACATTCAGTGGGGATGGGAGGGAGAACATGGTTTCTGGGCCCTGAGCTGCCCATGCTGTGGCCTATGTGACGCACTCCCAGGCTTTTCCGGGTTCTCCCCTGTAAAATGGTGTTAATGGCCCTTGCCACCCTCTGTACCCTGTTGCTGTCAGGAGGAATGTGGCACTGAAATCACATCAAAATCCAAGAGCCCTCTGAGCAAAAAGGATCATGAGTTTTATTTGAAAGAAAGGAAGAGGGCCAGGTGCAGTGGCTCGCACCTATAATCCCAGTATTTTGGGAGGCCAAGGTGAGCAGATCACCTGAGGTCAGGAGTTTGAGACCAGCCTGGGCAACATGAAGAAACTCCGACTCACTAAAAATACAAAATTAGCTGGATGTGATGACGCATGCCTGAAATCCCAGCTACTCAGGAAGCTGAGGCAGGAGAATCACTTAAACCAGGGAGGCGGAGGTTGCAGTGAGCCGAGATTGTGCCATTGCACTCTAGCCTGGGCAACAAGAGTGAAACTCCCTTGGGAAAAAAAAAAAAAAGAAGGAAGAAATCATAAGCCATCCATTTGAATTTTACAGCCAGTGACATTGTTCTCTGCAGTCATTAGTGGTACCTAAGTATTTTTTTTTTCAGATGAAGATTTCAGGCTGCTGCCCGAAAGACCAGCCACGCTGCCATGATTCCACACTCCCCAGACCCCTTCTTCCACCTTCCTAGGACAGGATTCTGTGTCCAGGGAGAGCTAAAATAGCTGGCGTCCACTTCCCTGGAAGCAGAGTGTAGATTTTCTGTCTATTTTCTGTATACATAAAAATTAGAGAGGCCTGTCTAAAATGCTTTCAACAAAATCAAAAACGTCCTGCCCTCACAACCCACCAACTTTTCCTGTTCATTCTTACTTCAAGCTACTTCATTATACCTGCTGTATGATAATTTGTAGGAATGGTGACAGAGCACATAGCAAAGCCTGGCAAAACTATCACTGTAACCCCTTTTTCCTCTGGAACTCATGAGAAAATATTTTTCATTATTTTGCTTCACCCCTTCAACATGTTTTTGTGATTTTTCTTTCTGTGATCTCCTTTTAAAGGTTGATGTTCCCCGATGATTTTTCCGTAACCCCATCTTCTCATTTCTAATATTTCTACTAAGAATTTCATTCATGCCTATGGCTTCAACTAGCTCTCTGCTCAGGACTCGTAGATCCTCTGCTCAACTGCCTGTCAAACATTCGCCAAAGGTCCTGTAGGCGCCTCAAGTTCTGTGTGTTCCAAGTCTCATCATATCGTCCCGCTCATCTGCCCTCCTCTGATGGATGCTATCCCAATGAACAGGATAGCATTGATCCTTTCACCTAAACCAGAAGGTTGAATCTGAACAGACTGCTCATTTTCTTCCTGAGAGTCAAGATCTCCATTCTTCCTTACTAACAGAACCATAATTTGTTCTGGTATTGGATTTCAAGTTCTTCATCGGCCTTTCTACCCGCCATGGAGTTGAAAGTTGGTTGGTCCACGCCAATTGGTTATTCCGCTATCCCTGCAGGCGATTGATTTAGGCATGGGCAATAATGTAACTGTGAGGCAAGGTGCAGCCTCCTTGGAAAGATTTTTATTCCCCGATAAAAAGAGACATGCCAGGAGAAAGTACTGTTCAGCTTTTTATTGTGGCTAGGCAAGGACGTGACGGCTGAGGCTATGGCAGGTTCCATGGGGGGCGGGGGAAGCATGGGATAAAAGATCTTTGCAGGGTAGAGCACAAAATGGAAAGCAACCAGATTCTTGATGATGTTATTAAGTGACTGTACTCAGCAGCCCCGGAATTGCTTACCTCTGGACTTTGCATTCGTGAATGAAATTCTTTAGTATTTAAATCACTTTTACATAGTTACTGGAGAGTATCCCAGTTTATCTTCCCATATATTAAATCCATCAACAGGACGTCCTTTTCTTTCATGCCTCACTTCTTAATCCCACTGTTACCACTCGGGTTTAGATCCTCGTCATCTGAACATTGCGATCATCTGGTCACTGGCCTCCCTTCTCCCTTCAGACTCACACTCTCAAATCCATCTTCTCCTATCGGAGTGGACGTTTTCACATGCAAATCTGTCTGTTATTCCTTCACATTAAACCCTTTAAAGATTTCTCATCACTTACAAACAAGTTCAAAGTCTTTGGCACGAGGCATAGGCGTTCTGCATTCTTTGTCTTCTTCCGGTCCCATCAGATAGTATCCCTTTACCTTACACCCTGTGTTACCTTACACCTACATGTTCTATCTACCACATGCAAGGCTGCTTTCCCCTTCCAAATAGCTATTGCTTCAGTCTGAATTATTATTTCTCTGACCACTGTTAGTCACATTTCATTAAAGTGCTATTTCCTTTGTGAAACCATGCATGTTTCCTGTGCTCTTTATTTTTGCCATTGTCATAACAGACTGCCTTAATGCAGCCAATAGATACGGTGTAGCTATTGTCGGCATATTTTCTCTCCCACTGGACTCTAAGGAATTGGAAGAGAAGGGTATTTAATCTTTGTTTCCACAATCGCTTAGAGTGTGTCTGGAGAATAATGTTAAATGTTTATGAATTTATGAATGAATGAAGGACTGGATGATTGAGTAGGTTTAACCTACACTGGTATAGGTGAATTTTTTTTCCTATTTTTAGAAACTATAAAGAAGAGCTTGAAACTGGTTTAACTTCTCAGTAGGAGTGATACTTTCTGCATAAGCCTTTAATCACAATAACTTAATGTATATTTAGTTATCAAAATCAGAAGCGAACATAATTATTAAAAATAGAATGCTTTAAAAAATGGAAAAAAACTGTTCGGTAGTAATAATTTTTGCAGGTCCTTATCTTCCTTTTATTTCAAAGCGTTTTCTACTCCTCTTAGTTCCTTCAATCACTGGTCTAATATTCTTTATTATCTCCCATCTTAACTACTGCAGCAATTCGCCTGGGTAACTGATCTTCATATCAGCATATGTCTAATCCTTGGGGGCTACACGTCGGCTTTCCGAGAGGTCTGTGTACAAGGGTAGTTTTAGGTGAGTCAGTATTCAAATCCTCAACTTCCATCTGTTCCTTCTCTTCCAAGAGATCTGTTTGAGGAAGTGCCTACAGTGGGGCAGACAGGTTACCCTTTCCTGCCTCTCTTCTTTCACTTGACAGAAGAAAGAGGAGAGGCAGGAAACCCACTCTTATTGTGCAGTATTGCCTAAAATACAACAAAGGCTCTAGGGCACCAAGCAAAGGGACAATTCTAAATATCATTACCCTCACTAAAAAATAAATGACTAATAAATTCCTTTTGCAAGTCAGGCTGTTTCCCATAATTTTCTTTAAACCCATATTAAAGGAGAATCTAATGACATTAACACCAAAAATAATGTTTTGATAATGATTGCTGTTTGATTTTGTTTCACATCTAAGTTTGAAGGATTTTAAGAAAGCAAGACATTGCTATTAAGAAAATACATTATACGCTATTTATGTGACACATTTCCTTAGTATAGATTATATATAGAATAGAAAATACAGTTTGGCTGTGTGTCCCCATCCCAATCTTATGTCAAATTATAATCCCCAATGTTGCAGGTGAGGCCTGGTGGGGAGGTATTTGGATCATGAGGGAAGTTTCTAATGGTTTAGCACCATTCCCCTGGTGCTGCGCTCGTGGTAGAGATGTCACGAGATCTGATTGTTTAAAAGTGTGTGGCACCTCCCCCATCTCTCTCTTCCTCCTGCTCTGGCTTCGAGAAGTGCTGGCTCCCACTTCAACTTCCACCATGACTGTAAGTTTCCTGAGGCCTCCCCAGAAGCTGAGCAGATGACCAGCATCACGCTTCCCATGCAGCCTGCAGAACTGTGAGCCGGTTCAACCTCTTTTCTTTATACATTATCCATTCTCAGATATTTTTTTATAGCAAACAAATACAGTATATATTGCATATGATTCTACTATATAATCACACACACACATAGTAGGGAATTTCTGCTGAGCCCTGCCTCTTTTTAGGAAAAAGACAATAAATAACAATAATAAAAACGCCTCCATTCATGGGGCATCTATTTCAGAAATGAAAATAATTGAAATTTACCTTTTTGTATTTAATAATTATTTACTAAATTTATAACATGTTTATGCTATTTTGTCTTCTTTTTGCAGTGTTGCTGGGTACATTTGTGCTATTTTTACCAAATATTGTCCTTCACTCTAATGTGTAATCAATCCAAAGATCCAAAAAAATTAATCCCCAAAATTTAAATACTTAAAACTGACCACAGAATTAAAATCAAAATCTACATGCATACTTTTTGTCATAGAAAGAATGACAGGAAAAAAGAAAGGAAGATAGAGTGAAAAGCCTTTTATATAAAAAAGCTATTAGAAAATAGTTCTGTGGGTAGAACTACAATGAAATATAAATTAAGGAGAAAAAGAAATAGCATACTATTTCCTTTAAAGGATATTTCTACATGCATTTTTCTTAAAAAATGTATAACGGTGGGTATAAAATAGCAATGGTATTTATATTCCTCTGGAGACATTTTAAAACATGGTATAACCATTTTATTTTAAAAGATCCAGTTTGCAATGCTCTTTAAATAATATCCACTGCAAATTTTAGATGTCAATTACAAAGTGTATAAGAGGTCATAGATTTAAAACTAAAAATGTCTGGTGAACAGTACACCGAAGCATATTAAAGCATGTTATTATATTATTATTATTTGCAAGCATGAGAATTGCATTAATGATTCTGGGCAAGAAGAATTAGTCATTCTTGAACTCTTTGATACGTAAAAATTTTATGTCCACATGTAAATGTTACAAAGAAAGACCTCAGGCTTCATTCCTCTTCTAGTCACTCACTCACGTCTCTTGAATTCTGCAGCCTCTCTTTCCTGACAGTTTTTCAAAACAGTCTATTAGCTAATGGGTCCACAGAGGACTGGAAAGTCCCATATTAAGTAATTTAATTGAAACAAGAAGTTTGGTTTCGTCGGCGTAAAGTCTTACGCACCCTGCCTTTTTCAAGTTAGCTTTATTGACAACTGATGCTGAATTCAGACAAATTAGAGTGCAAATTCAAGGCTCTCGACCAAGGAAAACAAACATAATCAGAGACAACCAGGAGAATTAAAACATGCCAGTGGATATGGAGTTACGGAAAAAGTGAAGAAAAAAGTGTTGAAAATGTCTTAAAAATGAATGCCAATACCAAAAGCGTTCTCCATTTATAAGCCTATCGTAGGCAGCACTTTTATTAAAGGTGTGCACGTTAATTTATTCATTCGCTCATTTTACATGTTCCATGAACCTTCCTAAGGTTGGAGGTACAAAGAGGAACAAGACATTGACTTCATCCCTGGAATGAGACAAAGAAATAAAAAGGGACAGTAAACCTGGATATAGGAGGCTAGGGAACTGGCTGTGTGAGTAAGCCGGGAAAAGCAATGTGAGCCTGAGCTAAGCGGCGGTGGGGCTGGGGGGGAAGGAAACGTTTTAGATGTTGGGCTTTAGTGTGCTGAAGCGGTTAAGTGGACACAACGATGAAGAAGGGGGATATCTAGGTAGCTGCTTCAGGCAACTGGATGATGGGGCTGGAGCTGGGGCTGGTATTCACCATGATAGAGACTATCGGAGGAAGAGCTGGTCTGGGTCAGGGCAGGGAGTTTCTTTTCTTTTCTTTTTTTGAGGTGGAGTTTCGCTCTCATTGCCCAGGCTGGAGTGCAATGGCATGATCTCAGCTCACCGCAACCTCTGCCTCCCAGATTTAAGCAATTCTTCTGCCTCAGCCTCCAGAGTAGCTGGGATTACAGGCATGCACTACCACACCTGGCTAATTTTTGTATTTTCAGTAGAGACAGGGTTTCAACATGTTGTCCAGGCTGGACTCAAACTCCTGATCTCAGTGATCTGACTGCCTCAGCCTCCCAAAGTGCTGAGATTACAGGCATGAGCCACCCGGCCTGGCTGGAATACCAGCTTTTCAAGGAAGTAAGGAAACCTACAAAGGAAGACAAGGAAAAGCAGGAATAGAAAAGGCTATGACAAGTCAGATGAGGGAAAGGCTAAAAAGTCTTCATTAAATGGAGAGAGATGACCTTGATGGCAGAATTTCAGAGAAAGGGTGGGGTGGGAGGGAAACAAGATTGTGGTGAGGAGGAGCGGAAGGCAATGTGTACAGAATCCTGTTGACTATGCTTTAAAATGTTGCTGATGAACCATAATTCATCTGCCCTTCCAAATATTTAACGATCTGCTCTAAATGAAGCAAATGAAATAACTAGAGAGGATGGAGAGTGTTTTCTGAGCCACAGCATCGGGAACCCAAGACACTCCATCTTGAAAACCTAAACATGATGAGATATGCGCTAAGCTCGTGCCTGGACTTCAAGTTCCCTGTACTTTTTCTGAGATTTTGCTTGTTTCTCAAATAATTAATCTTCTCCAAATACCTAACTTCCTAGCTCCCTACAATGGAAAACTTCATCAGGGTAGAGACTGAGTGTGTTTTATTCACCACCATATCCCTGGATTTTAGCATGGGCCCTGGACACACGTAGATGACCAATACATACTTACTGAATAAATGAATACGTACCTAATGTTTCAGAGAAACTACCCATGTGGTATTTGCTCATATTCCAGAAGCCAGAATATAACTGATATTTGAGAAGGGGAACGTCTGGGAGGTTAGAAGAATCATTCCTTGGCCTTTTTATTTTGGAAATAAAGCAAATGTAAGTGTGCCATTCATGCAGCAAATATTTCCTGAGTGCACATGTACTCATGATGTTTCGTGTCCACTCTGCCTTTTATAACTCTGTTTAGATCTTTCCTAGGATCAGCCTAATTATAAATTATGTAAATAAAAAGGACTTCTACTGAACTTTTAAAGTATTTGTAGAGAATGTTTTTTGTTAACATCAAACAGAACCAGTTATACCTTAAGCCAAGCTTATCAAGTATTTTTGAATACACTGTTTCCAAACACAAGTATTGGCACATTTTTTCAAAGAGCAAGTTTTATTAACAATCTATTACTTGTATGCAACACAAATTCAATAAAGGACTCTCCTTTTCTTTTATAATTGGATCTCAAGCTTCATTATGAACACAACACACCTGGAAATGCAGATTCCAGGTCCGTATACTTCCGGAATTCCCTGACTCAGGATCTGAGCTGGAACCTGAGAACTGATATTTTTAATAAGCACACCACACTCTGAAAAACAAAGCCCAAATTATCTGTTTAATATGTAATTATTTGGGCTCTGGTACATTACCCAGGGCAAAACCTCATTAATAAGGACCAGAGATTAATGCAGTGTTACATAGCAATCAGTGTTAGAGTTAATTGAAATTTAGATCTAACATCTCTTCTGTCTTTGGGCAATTTCCCCATGTTTAGAGTAGAGGACTTCTTTAATGATTTGTGACAGGAAGATGTGAGGGAGATGATTTGAAAGTAATTGTGATGTGTGTTTCCAATTAGGATGCCTTTCTTCTCGAGCCTGTAGCTGTGGTTTCTGCAGCACTATGGAGGGTAACGTTGAGAGAGGCCCCTGCACCGGACCCAGGGTATGAACCAGGGACCTGGCTCACTCCAACTCAGATGTCGTGAAGGCCAGCATGCATGCCCATACAGAGGCCTGCCCAGGAACTAGCTCATTTGATTCTTATGACTTCCCTGCCTCTTTCTTTCCCCACTTTCCCATGAAGTTTGGGAACTTAAGAAGCTGAAGAGAATCCATAGGCAGGTGAACCGTTATGGTGGAAGGGGTCATATAAAGAATCCTGCATATTCAGTATGAAGATGATCATATGTATTCAGTGGAAGTAAGTACTGGAGAGGGTAGTGATGGGGTGTCAAGAAATCCTGATCCCTGAGAGTTGCTGTCAAATATTTGAAGGAATGTCATGTGGAAGCCACAGTTAAGCCTTCCTGGGTTACTCCGCAGCAAAGCTAAGGCCAATGAGCAGACAGACAGGGAGAAGGATTCTTACTCAATGCATCCATTTACAAAAAGAGTTACAGCTCTTTAAAAAGCGAATGGTATCTGGAATATGTAAATCCAAAGGGACTGATTGCAGGTCAGTGATTGCCAGGGGCTGGGGATGGAGGCAAAAAGGGAGCACAGCTCTTTAATAAGAACAGGGTTTCTTTTGCGCACAATGAAAATGTTTTGGAACTAGCTAGAGCTTGTGGTTGCAAAACTTTGCAACACTTTTCAGTGCTAAAGGCTACTGAAATGTACACTTAAAATGGTTAATGTTATGTTACTTGAATTTCACTTCAATTAAAAGAAATGAATTAGCAGAGACATTAATTAAAATGGAGATTTAAAAATTCCACTTGTTTCAAAACCATTGGATGAACAAATTCAGTTTGTGGTTAACATCTAAATTAATACAAATCAAATATTGTTCTTTTTTTCTCTGAGAAAAGACATAAATGAAGTTTTTATGATGATTCTTCAAGGAAACAAACGAGGCATCTGCGTTAAGTAGGAAGTGGCGCTATGTATGATCCTAGTTAACTAGCTTTTCTTTTTAAAAACTTAATCCTTTTCTCTTTAATTTTATTTTGGTTACAAAAAATTATTTACTATTCGTAGACATTTTGGAGAATTTAGAAAACATTAATGACAACTACAAGTAACTTTCAGTCACTATATAATCTAACACATGTGTGTTCAAAGTACTTAATTCTTCTATTTAGATTGTTTCCAGTTTTCAGGTTTTGGTTTTTGGTTTTTTGTTTTTTTGTATTTTTAGTAGAGATGGGGTTTCCCTACGTTGGTCAGGCTGGTCTTGAACTCCTGACCTCATGATACACCCACCTCGGCCTCCCAAAGTGCTGGGATTACAGGCGTGAGTCACTGCGCCCAGTTGAGTTTAAATTTTCTTACTAAAGTTGTGATAAATAATTTTTTTTTTCTTTTGAGACAGGGTCTCGCTCTGTCACCCAGGCTGGAGAGCAGTGGCACAATCTTTGCTCACTGCAACCTCCACCCCCTGGGTTCAAGCGATTCTCCAGCCTCAGCCTCCCCAGTATCTGGGACTACAGGTGTGCACCATCATGCCTGGATAATTTTTGTATTTGTAGTAGAGACGAGGTTTCACCATGTTGGCCAGGCTGGTCTTGAACTCCTGACCTGAGGTGATCTGCCTGCCTCAGCCTCCCAAAATGCTGGGATTACAGGCGTGAGCCACTGCGCCCAGCATCAGTTTTCAGTTTTACAAGTAATACTGTTTTGAACACTAGTGTACATATTAATTTTGGATTGTTATAATAAGTTAGGTATCTAGATGTAGCATTAGTTTCTTACTAAGAGACCTTGAACTCTAACATTTGATGACTTTGAGTATAGCCAGCCCTCCATATCCACAGGTTCCACATCTGCCTATCAAAAATATTCAGGAAAAAAACCCAAACAATAAAAAATAATGCAAATAAAAATACAGTAGAAATGCTATTTACATAGCAGTTATGTTGAATTATTATATTATAAGTAACCTAGACATGATTTAGAGTATACGAGAGAATATCCATAGGCTATGTTTACCTAAGCCTTTTGTAAAAGGGACTTGAGGCCTGGCGCAGTGGCTTACACCTGTAATTCCGGCACTTTGGGAGGCCGAGGCAGGTAGATCACCTGAGGTCAGGAGTTGGAGACCAGCCTGGCCGACATGGTGAAAGCCTGTCTCTACTGAAAATACAAAAAAATTAGCCAGGTGTGGTGATGGGTACCTATGATCCCAGCTACTCGGGAGGCTGAGGCAGTAGAATCGCTTGAACCTACGAGGTGAAGGTTGTAGTGAGCAGAGATCATGCCACTGCACTCCAGCCTGGGAGACAAGAGTGAGACTCCATAAAAAAAAAAAAAAAGGTGGGGGGCACTTTAGCATCCATGGATTTTGGTATACTTGGAGGATCCTGGAACCAATTCCTTTTAGACGCCTAGGAATGACTTTATCTGTTTAGGGAATCAAGTGTCTGTGGTCAGGGAACAATGGATGAGGTTGCTGCTGCAATCCCCGTACCCCAATAAGAATAAGTGTGGAGACTGACACTTCAAAACTCCTCACCAGGCCAAGGAACCAGCAGACCAGACAGAAGTTAAGCAGAAGCAGGGAAAAGAACATGTGCTTCCCATCTTCTCTGTACCCTTGTCAAATCAGCTTAATTGTAATTTTTGTTTGCTTGGGCAAACGGTTTTTAAGCATAATAGATTTATGTCGAAGATCCAGTTACTATTTCAATGCAAGGAAATAGTGAAGGACAAAGGAAAATTATTTAAGGGAGATTTTTTTTTTCTCAAGAAAAATGGAAGAGAAGAATTTACTGGCAAATAATAAAGAATATATGTGACTAGTACATCAGTATGAAGACTTCTAATAGTGTGTTAAATACCTATTAATAAAAGAAAAGTCTCAGCATCAAGTGGGACAATATCCTTCAATATTAATGGCAATATATAAAATTTAAAAATAGAAAGTGACTCGTCTGTATAACTCAGCATGGGCTGGGAGAATTATTCTAGAGTTCTAACTAAAATTCCACCTATTTTTCTACTACTGAGGCTCTTTTCTTCTTTTCACAATGAATTACTTATTCATCTTGATCAGTTTCTTAAAGTGAGGTTCTCAGACCATTAGTATAAACGTCACCAGAGATGGGGGATACGGCAGATGGGGACCAGATCGTGCATGGTCTTACGGACTATGATAAAGTGTTTGGATTCTATTGTATGTTTGGTGAGAAGCCAAAACAGGATTTAGAGTAGCAAAGTGACATCATCTAATTTTATGTCTTGGAAACTTAACTCTTACTGCTTTATAGAGAACAGAAGGTATATTGGTGAGAATGGAAGTGGAAGACCATTTAGGAATTACCGGAATAACCTACAAATGAAAAATGATGATAATTTGCACTAGGGTGGTAGTGGCGGAAAGAAAGAGACAGAAATGGCTTTAAGAGTGTTTCAGAAATAGTCCAGGTGCGGTGGCTCACGCCAGTAATCCCAGCACTCTGGGAGGCTGAGGCAGGTGGATCACCTGAGGTCAGGAGTTCAAGACCAGCCGGGCCAGCATGGTGAAACCCCATCTCTATGAAAAATACAAAAATTAGCCAGGCATGGTGGTGCACACCTGTAATCCCAGCTACTTGGGAGGCTGAGGCAGGAGAATTGCTTGAAACTGAGAGGTGGAGGTTTCCGTGAGCCGAGTTCATCATTGTACTACAGCCTGGACAACAAGAGCGAGACTCCATTTCAAAATAAATAAATAAATAAGAGTGTTCAGAAATGAAAACAACGTGTTATAGAGATGAGAGTAGAGCAAAGTTTTTGAAGTAAGCAAGACTAGAAGAAGAAGAGGTTTGGGGCAGAACGCAAGGGTTCAATTTTGGCCATGTTAAGTTTAAGATGTCTATTAAATGTACATTGGAAAAACTCAGATTTTCTAAAGTTAGGTGAAAGATGAGAGTGACATGTACACACTGGGGTAAAAACAAGGCCTAAAGTTAGGGATATGAATGAACATATTTAGACAGAAACTAGAGAAGAACAGAGGTAAGAAACAACTCTGTGGTCCTCCAGCCTTGAAAAGTACTATCCACTTTAACAAGAAGGCCGGGAGCAGTAGCTCACACCTGTAATCCCAGCACTTCAGGACACCAAAGCAGGAGGATGGCATGCAGCCAGGAGCCCAAGACCAGTTTGGGCAACATGGTGAAACCACATCTCTACAAAAAAAAACCTGTAATCCCAGCACTTTGGGAGGCCAAGGCGGGTGGATCACGAGGTCAAGAGATCGAGACCATCCTGGTCAACATGGTGAAACCCCGTCTCTACTAAAAATACAAAAAAAAAAATTAGCTGGGCATGGTGGTGTGTGCCTGTAATCCCAGCTACTCAGGGGGCTGAGGCAGGAGAATTGCCTGAACCCAGGAGGCAGAGGATGCGGTGAGCCGAGATCGCGCCATTGCACTCCAGCCTGGGTAACATGAGTGAAACTCCGTCTCAAAAAAAAAAAAAAAAAAAACCTCCTAAGTAGCTGGGCTTGGAGATGCACACCTGTATTCCCAGCTACTCAGGAGGCTGAGGCAGAAGGATAGTTTGAACCCAAGAGATGGAGGCTACAGTGAGCTCAGTCTCCACTGCACTCCAGCCTCCGTGCCTCTGCACTCCAGCCTGGGCTGCAGAGCAAGCCTCTATCTCAAAAAACAAGGAACCGAACAAAACAAAGCAAAGCATACTTTAACAAGAACACTTTCAGTGGAAATGTTTTGAAAATGAAGCCACATTAAATGGGAAGGAAGTGAGGATGTAGGAACCATACCTATAGGCCAGACTTTTTGGAGGTTTTGCGAGCGCACAGGACTGAAATAACAGCTGGAACAGGGAGGGGGATTGATAAGGTTAAGGAAGAGTGTGGGTGATTTCAGTCCAAGTGAGGTGCAATTGTGCCATTAAGCTTGCTCTTCAGGAAAACAACTACAAATGATTCTAACAAATCCTGGAAATCCTCAATACATACACTTTTACAAGTCTAATTAATGGGGTACTAATTTCCTCCATTCATAATTTTGATTGTTTACTAAATGATTTTTATTAAATGGACCTACTAGTCCAACTGCTTTTGCCTCACTTTCCCTCTCCATAGTTACAATAATCTGTTACTTTCTTCCCCTTTAATGAGATCAAAGTACATCAGAATTAGATAATATCGCAGAAGTGCTTTAAGCCTCTTGGAGGTATTCAATATCAGGGAGTCTTTTATTATTTTTCCTCATTTACTCATTTCCTTTCTCTCTCTGGGAGGGCACTTCTGAGATTACATGAGGTTGGAATTTATGAGTAAAACAACACAAATACTTAACCCAAGCACTAGCACTTAAAGTAAAAGGGATAGGGGTCATTGCAAAATATTGTAAATTTGAGGACTAACAGTTTGGTTTTGTGGGTTTTCCTCCTGAGGCTGTGTTCCAGAGAGGGCAATAAAGGGTAAAACTCATTAGTGCATCATTATCTTTTGTCTGAGGGAAACAATGTGTGGTTTCTGGGCAGCCCACTTGGTGTTTGCATTGGTCCTGGAAGTATTTCAAGCCAACTATATTGTTTGAACAATTCTCCCTCTTGAACATAAAAAGGACCACCACTAAACCACAGAGTTGATGCTAAATTACTAGGTGATGACTCCTCTGGCTCCTAAAGGTTTCTAGATCTCAGTCATTGAAATCATGGATCTTTCTTCTAATGAGAAAGAGCTAAGCCTTTATGGTAGACCTCCCATGCAGTCCCCCGCCCCATGCCCCAAGTATACTCCATAGACTTCTGAGAAGTTTGGTTTGGAATCAAGGTCATTGAGTTCTTTCCAACCCTGACATTTTTTTTTTTTTTAAGAGACGGGGTCTTGTTACATTGCCCAGGCTGGCCTTGAACTCCTGTGCTCAAGCAATGATCCCACCTCAGTATCCCCAGTAGGTAAGCCTAGAGGCATGCGCCGTAGCATCAAGTTCAACCTTGACTCTTAGTAGTAATTCTTTGGGAAGTGCAAAATGATCTTAGATCAGATCTGCAAACTCACAATTATGAGCAACTGTATAACTGATGAATAGATTTGATGTTGAAAATCCAGTCCATTTTCTCTTTATCAAAATGAGGCATTAAATGGATATTGATGATTTTATTTGTATTCTGTTGTTCCCGAAATTTGTTTATCTGCCTTGGGGATTTCAAGAGACTTTTCTTTTTGAATGATAATATTAGAAGAGCATTTATGAGGAAACCTTAAAAACATATTTGGAGGCATTTGGGAAGAAAACTCCTTTCATAGGGGCGTCCAGTAAGTATAATATCATATACTGTGTCTCTCCAAAAGAATGCTATTTGATTTGCTGTTTCTCAGGTTGTAATCTCTTACCCAGATTTAAACAACAACAACGACAAAAATCACCTACCTCCTGGTTTATAATATTTCCCAATTATGAGATAATTTCAGGGTTTTAGAGACGTAGAAAATTGTTAAGTGCCAGAAGAGTCATCACACAGCAAGTGAGCCTTAATTCTGAGCCAGAATTGTGGGTTTTCATTTTTGTTGTTACTGTCATCAAGTGCCCAGTATGATCCAGTGATATAACACGTATTGGAAGATGGTGGCCAGCCAGGCTGGGCCCTGGAGCTAGGCCATCTAGGCTCCATCTCCAATATTTATCATTAGTGAACACTTCAGGAAGTCTTAAAATCTTGGGCCAGGCACAGTGGCTCATGCCTGTAATCCCAGCACCTAAGGAGGCTGAGGCAGGCGGATGACGAGGTCATGAGATTGAGACCATCCTGGTCAACATGGTGAAGCCCTGTCTCTACTAAAAACACAAAAATTAGCTGGGTGTGGTGGCACGTGCCTGTAGTCCCAGCTACTTGGGAGGCTGAGGCAGAAAAATTGCTTGAACCCGGGAGGTGGGGGTTGCAGTGAGCCAAGATCGCATCACTGCACTCCAGCCTGGGTGACAGAACAAGACTCCATCTCAAAAAAAAAAAAAAAAAAAAAAAAAAAATCTCTGATTGCCAGAGTTCCCTTGTCTATAAACTGCGGAAGATAATACAACTTGCTCATAATGTTATTGTGAGGATTAAATAAGCTAATACATATAGGGCTTTCATAATAAATATTTGTCCAAAAAAGAAAAATCATGAAGTCCCATTTTCCACGTGAGAAAACTGAGTTTCCACCATTATTAAGAAGGGGAATTCAACCTTAATACTTAAAAAGTTCCAACAGGCACAGTGGCTCACGCTTATAATCCCAGCACTTTAGAAGCCAAGGTGGGCAGATCATCTAAAGTTTGGAGTTCAAGTCCATCCTGGCCAACGTGGTAAAACCCCGTCTCTACTAAAAATACAAAAATTAACCGGGCATGGTGGCATGTGCCTGTAATCTCAACGACTTGGGAGGCTGAGGCAGGAGAATCGCTTGAACCTGGGAGGCAGAGGTTGCAGTGAGCTGAGATCTGCCCTCCAGTCTGGCGACAGAGCTAGATTCTGTCTCAAAAAAAAAAAGAAAAAAAAAAAGAAAAAGAAAAAAAGTTTCTTGCTTTTCCTAAATATATCACAATGACTTCCATTTACCTTTACTTACTTATAGTTTAACAATGTTTCTTTCCAAATGAATCATCTTAAGTATCTAAAGAAAACCACAAAATAACATTTAAAACTTGTAACAACCCATTGCTGGATCATCTTGAAATTCTTAGAAAATTTTGTACAAGGAGTCTCACATTTTTGTTTTCCACTGGGTCTTATAAATTATGGAGCTGGTCCTCTATGCAGTATTATTTATTTGAAAGTAGCTCAAAAATACAAGAAGAATTGGACTCCTCAGCCCTCTGGATGGGAATTACAGTAGTGATGCTATGATAAACTGTAGTATGGATTCTTACTCCTTATTGGGCTAAGGGCTTCACTGAATAATATTTTAAGAAATGGCCCTGATGTGGTGGCTCACGCCTGTAATGCCAGCACTTTGGGAGGCCGAGGCAAGTGGATCACAAGGTCAAAAGATCAAGACCATCCTGGCCAACGTGGCAAAACCTTGTCTCTGCTAAATATATATATATATATATATATATATATATATATATATACATACACACACACAAATTAGCTGGCACCTGTAGTCCCAGCTGCTCAGGAGGCTGAGGCAGGAGAATCATTTGAACTTGGGAGGTGGAGGTGGCAGTGAGCCAAGATTGCACCACTGTACTCCAGTCTGGTGACAGAATAAGACTCCGTCTCAAAAAAAAAAAAAAAAAAAAAAAAAAGAGGAAAAAGAACAATCAAGCTTTCATAAATTTATTAATTGAGCCAAACTTAAGAGCTTACTGTATGTTTCAAGCTATGGTTCACAAATTTTTTGTGTGTTATAGCATGTATATGCAAGCACACAGATACAAACACACATATCCAATAGCTCCTGGGGATAAATACATGAGTCTGATCACACCTAGGGGCTTGGCTATTCCAGAGCTCTCTTGATCCTCCTGAATTTCTGAGATTGTTTCCAGAAATAATCTATTCAAAAGAAATTTTTCATCTATTCAAATTTATCATCTATTCAAAAGAAATTTCATGCTTTTTTATAGTAATGAATCTGTTGAAAACGATACAAATCTCAAAACACGGCATTATAGCTAGGAACACACATAATACCAGCAGAAATCAGGAGTCCTCCTACGTAGACCCGCTGCCTAATCCCCAACTTTCAAAAGCCCAAATCCTACATAGCATCAGTCAAAGGCATTTCAGAGATGCTGACGTAGTGAAGACAACATCCTGGGAAGCAGCAGGTTTCGTCATCGATGTTACTTTTATTCACTTCCCCAGAAAGAGCAATATTTCATAATTCCTGCAAATCACATCTGCTAAACTCCTTTTATGTCAGCCAAAAAGTTGTTTCTCATGTATCTAAAAGGTGTCAATTTCTCCCAATTAATTTAGGCTGTACTTGACCTATGTATGCTCTGTGAAGGGTTATATATTCTTGGAATAGAGAGATGCTGGGCAGAAGCAAAAATTGTCATTTTGAAATATTATCATCTGTCACATCTTATCATCAGTTGGAGAGATGGACCTAATTAAGTCACTCATCAGTAAAAGACAAAATCAGCAACTATTCTTGATAAATGTACTTGCTTTTTCTTTAAAGGATGGACACAAATTCTCAACAGAAAATACATCCTTAGTTTGTTTTTGTTTTACCTGTTAGCTACTAACTCTTCTCATGTCTGAAGGTCCAGAGTTAACAACTGACATCTAAGAGTTTCTGAATTTGTTGTCTACATCAATTAATAAGAACAGATAATTCTTTTTGAAAATCAGGTTCTGATCAAAGAATTATATCTCATTCAAAAACATCCACCTCACAAAAAGAAACACCCTTTTTCATAGCAACAAATGTCACTCTGCCTCTACTTCAGAATGTATGCTGTTGGTCAAGAGGCTTTGGATGAAAATTTGCATGCATGGCTTGGTGCTAGTAAACTTCACTCATTGGAAAACAAACGCTCTCAAAGTATATATTGTTTTTACAAGTGACAGCATGTTTATATTTCTTGATGAATTTATTTTTTGACAGAACTTTAGTTATTTCTTTTTTAAAATTATTTATTTTTATTTTTTGAAATGGAGTCTCTGTCGCCCAGGCTGGCCTGGAGTTCAGTGGTGCCATCTCAGCTCACTGCAACCTCCACCTCTCAGTTTAAGCAATTCTCCTGCCTCAGCCTCCTGAGTAGCTGAGATTACAGGCATGCGCCACGCCACTATGCTTGGCTAATTTTTTTTTTTTTTTGTATTTTTAGTAGAGATGGGGTTTCACCATATTGGCCAGACTGGTCTCAAACTGCTGACCTTGTGATCCACACGCCTCTGCCTCCCAAAGTGCTGAGATTACAGGCATGAGCCACTGCACCTGGCTAGCTATTTCTAAAGACTAGAGTTCACGTGGGTTTTCCGGGTGCAATAAATTTTTATGGTGGTTGCTTGGTGGTGTGCTGCTTTTTCAGATTTCCTGAATTTTTGGAAGAAGAGGCAATAGTCTTAGTGGTAACCATATTTCAGGAACTGATTCATTATATATATATATACATGTATATATATAAATATTTATACATATATATATTTATATATATACATACATTATATATAAAATGAAATATATATGCATAATGAATTATATATAGTGAATTATGTATATAATAATGAATAACATATATAATGAATAGGATATTTAGCCTAATATATATATTAGCCTAATATATATAGTATATTATATATTATATTAGGCTATATAATATTAGGCTAAAAGTATATCTACTGTATATATATAGTAAATATTAGTCTAATATAATATATAATATATAAGTATACATATTTATACTATAATTATACTATATAGTATATATAATGTATATACTAAAAGTATAAGTGTATATATACTATTTAGTAAATGTATATATATAATAAAAGTATATATATACAGTAATAGTGTGTGTGTGTATATATATATATATCCTAAAAGTACATATATTATATTAGGCTATATAATGTTGGGCTAAAAGCTTATAACTATATGAAAGAATTTTACAATAGATTCTCTCAAAAAGCAAATACTTGGAAGGTGAAGAAATACTCTTCAAGTTTTCTAAGTGTTCAATTCACACATTAGTTTAAGAAAAAAACAAAGGGCAGTGATGTGTACGGAATGTGTGTCCGCATAACAAATGCTCTTAGACTGGGTATAAAATTATAATTGGTATTTTTGTCTCACCCTGCCCATGATGATACAGGTGGCTCCTTGCTAATGTCACTGTTTGGATTGATTCTACTATCACAACTTACTTCTAACTTCTCTAGTTTTCTTTTTCCTTTCTTTTTGCCACCTTAATTTTCTCATGTTTTGTTTCTATCCTGGTAACAGGACTTAGTCTTTATAACCACCATTTTCCAAAACTAAAATTGCCATATTCCCATGATAAACCAAGCAGTAATACTAAGTTTCAAAACTTCTTTTTCGACTCTTGGTCAAGTTAGATATCAACATTTCTTTTAAAATGTGAAAGTGTATTTGCTTTGAAAGAGATTAAATATTCTTTCCTCCTCCATCCTTTTATTTCTCAAGTTTTCTGAAACTAATCCTGATTGTCTGTCTAATCTGTACAGGGAATAGAAACATACAGTTTGTTTGTTTTTTTGAGAGCATCGTCAATTTATTGCTATCATCCACAAAAGATATATAAAGCAAAATAAAAAAGACTTAGCAATGATGTATGAAAAGGCCATCAAAACTGTAATAAGAAATTGCTCTCCCACTTATAAAAGCCAGCTTAAACTCACTTCTTCAGTATACATTTTTTTGTGTATGAGTAAGCACGTGGTAAGCAAATTACCCTAATTTGCTCTTAAAGCCTTTGAGTATAGAAGTCATGTGTGAGTTGGGATGAGCCCTGGTGGTCAACTAGTCCATTCTCTTTTCAGACACAGAACTCCAAGCTGCGAATTTGGCAGGACAATAACCACCTTGACCTTTACTCTCTCTTTTCACACAACGGTCATGGCTGATTGAGACTCTGGGACAGTGTGGTCTCTGCTCATAGATAAGTAGCTTTGAGGAATAGGAATAAAATAGATGTTTCATGAGAGTGGTTTTTTTCTCTCTCCCATTCAGATTAGAAATTCACTAAGTGCAGAAACTTTTTTTTTTTTTTTTTTTTTTGAGAGTCTTACTCATTATGCAGGCTGGAGTGCAGTGGTATGATCTCAGCTCATTACAACCTCCGCCTCCTGGGTTCAAGCAATTCCCCTGCCTCAGCCTCCCAAGTAGCTGGGACTACAGGTGCCCGCCACCACGCCTGGCTCATTTTTGTATTTTTAGCAGAGATGGGGTTTCACTATGTTGCCCAGGCTGGTCTTGAACTCTTGACCTCAAGTGATCCTCTTGTCTCTACCTCCCAAAGTGCTGAGATTACAGATGTGAGCCACTGCACTAGGCCAGGAATTAATTTTTTTACATATGTTTATCTTTTAAAGGTTTTTTTTTTTTTTAAATGATATTATGTCTTCTTGGGCAACAAAAAGCATTTTAGTTTTTGTTTGTTTATTTTTACTAAGTTTAGCTTAGAACCAACAATCTGGTTTAGTATCCCATCCTTTGATCATTTGTTTTTGTTTTTGTTTTGTTTTTTGGAAAAGCAGAAAGAATAAAGTACCAAAATACACTCTTTGTATAACCATAGTTTAGGAAAAATCTGATTTTGATGCCATTAAATTCCATCTGGGAGTCCCCTGCTCTGTTCCATTCCCTCTGCTGTGAGTTACGAAGGCTATATATTTTCCTGGTCTGTTTTGTGAGGGATGGAAGCAGCTTATAGATGTCCACACACTAAGACATTAGTATCGTCTCTCTTTCCCCTGATATCTCACTGTTCTGTATTTTAAAAGATGAAACAGGAAGAGGCAGAAGGGTGAATGGGAAAATGTCAGGTGAAAATGACATCTGTTAGGATATTTTCTATTCACAGTAGAGAGCTTTCCTGGGATCTCCCACATTGCGCCTTAAAATGGTCAACTCTTTCTACCTGTAAGGCCACCAATATTTCATACACATTGGTGGTCACATATGTGATGTATTTTTTCTGTGTTTTTAAAACGTAATTTCAAATGTAGGCCAAAGTTGGTAGCTCATGACCATAATCCTAGAACTTTGGGAGGCCAAGGGAGGCAGATCACTTGAGCCCTGGATTTTGAGACCAGCCTGGGCAACATGGTGAAACTCCATCTCTAGAAAAAGACTTTTTAAAAAATTAGCTGGGCATAGTGGCAGACACCTATAGTCCCAGCCACTCAGGGGACTGAGGTGGGAGGATGCTTGAGCCTGAGAGGTTGAGGTTTCAGTGAGCCATGATCGCACCACTGCACCCCAGCCTGGATGACAGAGCAAGACCCTGTCTCAAAAAACAAACAAACCAAAAAAACTAAGACAATAATAGAAATTTCAAAGAATATCCTGAAACAAAGAGAAAGCAATCAAAAAAGAGATTATACTGAAATGAAAAAGCAAATATAGAGCACAAACTTGAAATGTAGCTGAGAAAGCCATGAATGATACTCTGGGCAAAGTCCTTCCCTGACAACAACGTGTTTGGCTTCTGGGACACTCAAGTCCCCATTGAATGCTTTACCTTGGCAAAGCAATTTTGGAACAGTGGAAATTAAAACAGAGAGAAGAGATTTAATGGTAAATGCAATTTTACCACCAACATCTAGGGGCAAATGGAGCTGGAGCCATTAATAATGAAAATGTACAGTAGATTTATAAAAATGATTCTAGAGAAGTCTTTAAAGGTCCCTAGAGAATGCTATTGTCGTCAGGAACAAAAGGCACCTCTGTGCTATCAGTTCCTTTTACAGGAATGTTTGCCCTTGCCCCTGAGAAAACATTGACTTACACATTTGTAACTTTTAGTAATTTAGGTTACAGTTTTCTCTGGGGTTTGCTAAGACCAAAACCTGTTTGGTCAGGTACAGCGCATTGCAATTTCATGCTCCTGAGTTACTCTCTTGTTTGGAGTTCCTTTCCAGGAAAGAACACTTCGCCTATCTTGAAACAACCAGTGTAGATGTCCTTGAGCTTTATTTGCAAAAGGACAAGGGGCCACAAAAGAAGAAAAATCACAAGCAAAATCAAAGAGTTTTCTTCACATCTCCATAAAAGACCTTTTTTAAAAAAGACTCAACAATGACTTTCACAATAAAAAAGAAGACAGTGCTATTTCTGTATTTTTGAATGAATAATACATGTACATACAGGTACATAGTTCAACAATTACAAAATGGAAGACAATGAACATTTTCTACCCATCCCTGACCCTTGGCTCAATAAGTATGTTTCAGGATTTTCTTTGAAATTTCAATTATTGTCTTAGTTTTTTTTTTTTTTTTTTTTTGAGACAGGGTCTTGCCCTGTCATCCAGGGTAGGGGGCAGTGGTGCGATCATGGCTCACTGAAACCTCAACTTCCCGGGCTCAAGCAATCCTCCCACCTCAGCCTCCCAAGTAACTGGGACTACAGGTGTGTGCGACCATGCCCAGTTAATTTTTTTTTTTTTTTTTTGAGACGGAGTTTCGCTCTTGTTGCCCAGGCTGGAGTGCAATGGCGCGATCTCAGCTCACCGCAACCTCCACCTCCTGGGTTCAAGCAATTCTCCTGCCTCAGCCTCCCGAGTAGCTGGGATTACAGGCATGCGCCACCATGCCCAGCTGATTTTTTGTATTTTTAGTAGAGACGGGGTTTCACCATGTTGACTAGGATGGTCTCGATCTCTTGACCTCGTGATCCACCTGCCTCGGCCTCCCAAAGTGCTGGGATTACAGGCGTGAGCCACCGCACCCGGCCCCCAGTTAATTTTTAAAAAAATCTTTTTGTAGATGTTTCTTTCTTTCTCTTCCTTCCTTCCTCCCTCCCTCCCTTCTTTCCTTCCTTCCTTACTTCCTTTCTTTTTTTTTTGACAGAGTTTTTGCTCTTTCCCAGGCTGAAGTACAGTGGCACGATCTCGGCTCACTGCAATCTGTGCCTCCTGTGTTCAAGGAATTCTCCTGCCTCAGCATCCCCAGTAGCTGGGATTACATGTAGCATGTGCCACCAGGCCCAGTTAGTAACATAATCACTTTCTGATCATCACTCTAGAGCAGGGTTTCTCAACTTCAGCACAACTGATATTTTGGGCTGGATCGTTCTGTGCTGTAGGGGGCTGTCAAGTGTATTGTCGAATGTTAGTAGCATTCCTGGGTTCCACCCATTAGACACCAGTAGCAGTTCCTCCCTCCCTCTCCAGATGTGACACCAAAAATGTTCCCCAGACATTCCCAAATGTCCTGTGGAGACACATTTAACAGTACAATTAAAGAAAACTCCACAAGAATACAAAAGGAGTGTTCTCATTGTTTTGGGGGAAGCTGCATAGTCATTCATTAAATGTATTGTAAGACTTTATTTAACCAGTAACTTATTGATGATCCTTTAGTTTTGGGGGGTGTGTGTGTGTGCGCATGTGTGTTATTTGCCACTACATGCAGGATTGCAATGAAAAATCTTACACATTGGTTACTTAAATACAAAAAAAATTACCTTTAACATAAACTCCTAGAAGAAAAATGGCTATGTCAAAGGCTACGTGTATTTATAATTTAGATAGGTATTTCCAAACAATCTTCCTTAGAGGCTGCAGCAGTTTAGATGCTTAGCAACAACATATTTTTGCCAATGTTGTATGTTACTAGCATTTGGATTTTTGTCAGTCTCATAGGTGAAAGTTGGGGTCTCAGTGTCCGTTTAGTTTTCATTTCCACATTAAAAGACTAAGTAACTTTTGATTTATTTAATATCTATTTAGATATTGTCTGTTTAAGCCCTTGTCTTTTATTCATTTTGATTGATTTTTTTTTTTTTTTGAGACAAGAGTTTTGTTCTTATTACCCAGGCTGGAGTACAATGGTGTGATCTTGGCTCACTGCAACCTCTGCCTCCTGGGTTCAAGCCATTCTCCTGCCTCAAGCTCCACCATGCCTGGCTAATTTTGTATTTTTTAGTAGAGATGGGGTTTCTCCATATTGGTCAGGCGGGTCTTGAACTCCAGACCTCAGGTGATGCACCCACCTCGACCTCCCAAAGTCCTGGGATTACAGGCATGAACCATCATGCCCAGCTGACTGATTTTTTTTTTTTTTTTTTGAGAGACAGAATCTTGCTCTGTCACCCAGGCTGGAGTGTGGTGATATAATCATAGCTCGCTGCAACCTCAAACTTCTGAGCTCAAGCAATCTTCCCACCTCAGCCTCCCAAGTAGCTAAAGATGTAGGCACATGCCATCATGCCCAGCTAATTTTTTATTTTTTGCAAAGGTAGAATTTTGCTATGTTGCCCAGGCTGGTATGAACTCCTCACCTCAAGTGATTCTCTCATTTCAGCCTTCCAAAGTGTTGGAATTAGAGGCATGGGCCACGATACCCGGCTTAATGAATTTTTTAGAAGTTATTTACATATTATACTCTTTCTATTGCTATTTTAAAAATCCATTTCATTGTCTTTTGATTTGCCTATGAGATAGAATAGGGAGTTCAGGAAAAAAAACATAGATACATATGGGAAATTAAGAAGTGACTTATGGTCACATTTTGAATAAGTGTGGAATTACAGCTTAAACAATAAACGGTGTTGGGACAACTGACAAGTAATCTGTATAATATAAGGTTGGTTAACGGCTCACAGTACACCAGTACAAATGCCCCAAGGACCTAAGGTATAACTGAAAAGAAAAAGCATTAAAAGAAGCCATAGAAAAATTATTTTTTAAGATAATCTAGTTGTGGTAAAGGCCTTCCCAAGTATGAAATAAAAGAAAAAAAAAAAACATACTAGATTGAAATGTGTTTATTTTGTGATGACCTTTCTTTTGCACACTTTTTTCCTACCACGGTTTTCTGAACTATTTCCAAGACAAAAATAGACCTATCAGCAGGGCCTCGGCCCCTTTAGCACGAGCCCAAAGTGACCTCATGATAATGATGTTGAAGCAATGAGATTTAACAGTGAGGCCAGTTGTGGAAAGCCCATGAGCTCTGGGGTGAGGCAGGCCTAGTTCTCACCTCCTGTCCCAGCTACTGAGACACCATGACCTTGGGCGGTTCACATGTTCACTCTGAGCCTCAGTTTCCCTACTTTGTCAGGAACCTCAGCAACATTCCATGTGAATATGAAGCACCTAGTGGGTGCGGGCCCTGAACAACTTGTATTCACTTCCTTTCTCTCCCTTCTCCCTTTTTATTATTATTATTATTGAGACAGAGTCTCACTCTGTTGCCAGGCTGGAGTGGCAGTGGCACGATCTTGGCTCACTACAACCTCTGCCTCCCAGGTTCAGGCAATTCTCCTGACTCAACCACACAAGAAGCTGGGACTACAGGCGTGCACCACCACAGCTGGCTAATTTTTGTATTTTTAGTAGAGACGGGTTTCACCATGTTGGCCAGGATGGTCTTGATCTCTTGACCTTGTGATCTGCGCGCCTCAGCCTCCCAAAGTGCTGAGATTACAGCCGTGAGCCACCGCGCCCGGCCTCCTTTCTCCTTTTAACACTGGATTCTGTACAAGCTACAGACCATTTCCTGATTACATCCTTACTGGGCAGGAAATGTCCTAATTTCTTTGCTTAAGATTTCTTAACTGTGCCTCAGTGCTGTGTCTCCATGTAGGGAATGACCTGCTGGTAGGTCTATTGTTGCTTGTTTATCTTCTCTCTGGAGAGATAGGCAGCAGGCCTCAATGTATTGTTTTGTTTTGTTTTGTTTTTGAGATGGAGTTTTGCTCTTGTTACCCAGGCTGGAGTGCAATGGTGTGATCTTGACTCACTGCAACCTCCGGCTCCCGGGTTCAAGCAATTCTCCTGCCTCAGCCTCCCGAGTAGCTGGGATTACAGGCACGCGCCACCATGCCTGGCTAATTTTTGTATTTTTAGTAGAGACGGGGTTTCACCATGTTGACCAGGATGGTCTCGATCTCTTGACCTCGTGACCCACCCGCCTCGGCCTCCCAAAGTGCTGGGATTACAGGCGTGAGCCACCACACCCGGCCCAGGATGGTTCCTAAGGCTCTCCTGGCTGTCAGCCTGGAGCCATGAGGGGCTTTTCTGGAATAAAGGAAAATGGCAAGGGCTCTGCCTCTGCATCCTGTAATCCTCCTGGATTTGTTTTCTATGGCAGCCATAGCAAAAGGCCACAAGTTTAGGGCTTAAGACTACACAAATGTAATTTCCTTTTCTTTCTTTCTTTCTTTTTTTTTTTTTTAAATAGTGCTGGAGTGGTGCAGCGGCAACCAGCCTCACCGCACCCTCCACCTCCCGGGGCCAAGCAGCTCTGGTGCCTCAGCCTTCTCAGCAGTTGGGATTACAGGCGTGCGCCACCACACCTGGGTAATTTTTGTATTTTCAGTAGAGATGAGGTTTCACCAAATTGGCCACATTCATCTTGAACTCGTAACCTCAAGTGATCCACCTGCCTTGGTCTCCCAAAGTGCTGGGTTTATAGGCATGAGCCACCTTGCCCAGCTAAAAGCTTATTATCTTACAGTTCTGTCAGTTAGAAATCTGATATGGGTCTCACTGGGCTGGAATCAAGATATTAACAGAGATGTGTTTCTTTCTGGAAGTTCTAGGAGAGAATCATTTCCTTGCCCTTTCCTGCTTCTAGGAGTTGTGTACATTCATTGGCTCCCAGTATTCTTTCTCTATCTTCAAAGCCAGCAACATTGCACCTCTCTGGTCATTCTTTTGCAGCTACATCTCCTTCTGACCACAGGCAAGAGAGGGACTCCTCATGTGTTTATACGGAGCCCACCTAGATTACCCAGGATAATCTCCCCATCTTGAGGTCCTTAACTTAATCACAACTACAAAGTCCCTTTGGCCAGGTAAGGTGACATATTCACAGGTTCCAAGGATTAGGATGTGAGCATCTTTGGAGGGGGGCATTATTTTGTCTGCCACGCCTCTCTAACATGATTTAGGGTCCCAGGTGGTGGGCAATTCATCCTGAGACATTAGGAGTCTTTTTCTATATTCACATCATGACAATAGTTACAATGGATGGGTAGTTTGGGGGTGATTATTTTGTCAAAATTAAGGCCTTTCTTACAAACAGCACACAAGCTTCACACACTGGTTTCTGCAGAAATCAAAGCAGCTCAGTCTTCACTGTGCCGTCAGCTCTAATCCAGCAAGCATTTAAAGCTGTGTTCTCCCCGGCTGGCTCAGACATGCAGTAGAGGCCTGGTGCAGCTGCTAGCCTCGGTGCCACGGCCTAGATCAGGTTACTCCTGCCTTCTTCTCTAACTTGGCTTTCTCCCAAGAAGTACTTTGATTTAAATATTCTATTACTGATCTACCAGGCACTCTCTGACCCGCATCTGTCTTTGAGACAATTCCAAATCTCCGTGCTTACGTGGACGTGCCTTCAAGAGCATCTAATAGACAGATGCACATTGTTCTTTTGCTGTTCCAAGAAAAAAAAAATCTGTGCTCTAGTGAAAGTCCTTCAATATTTATACTCAGCAAAAAATGGAATTCGGATGTTGCCAGGCTAAAAATTGCATTTCTAAACTACTTTTCTGAGCATATGAAGAG
This sequence comes from Sapajus apella, assembly GCF_009761245.1. Taxonomy (NCBI): domain Eukaryota; kingdom Metazoa; phylum Chordata; class Mammalia; order Primates; family Cebidae; genus Sapajus; species Sapajus apella. Next base: position 7,711,166 of record NW_022436989.1, on the reverse strand, counting down.
ATGGCCTGAGGGCAGCGGCTGGAGAGAAACTTGAACCTCTAGGATGGGGTCAGTTATCTTGTTACCTTTTAACCCATTAGCTGATGTTCTACTAGCTAAGCAATACTTACTAACAGCAATCTTCAAAGCCCACACTAGTGAGATGGTTGAGAAGTTAAAGAAGAGAAACAGAAAGAGCTAATGAGCAGGAAAGAGGAATTAAGTCCACGTGGGGCAGAGCCTACATCTTCAATGTCAGTAATTTGTATCCATGACATGTTGATTAATCCTGCTCTAAATCTGTTGGTATGCTTTCTACTTACCTCAGCAGCCCAGATATAAAATGCCATTAATTTGTATTAAAGAAAGGGAAATTTAATCTTGATAAATTTTACAAGATGCACAGTTGTTTATCATCATATATCACTCTGTATTTGTAACTTAAAACTATTTATAGGACTCACAGGGAGTCTCTAAAATAATACTGCATAAAGCTAATTAGGGCAATTTTCTATTATTAAAGTAGATTAGTATTAATTTTAGTGTCTTTGCTTTTGAACCCACTTCTTCGTGTATACTCAGATTTTACAAAAATACCCTGTTTAGGACAATCAAGGAGGACAGGGAGAAAATAAAAATGCTTTACAATTCTGTTTCTCTGCTGACAAGAGAAAACATTTTGAATGTACGTGTTAGTGTGTTTATAAGAGGTCTGAGGAAGGAGAGGGTCAAGGGGTATAGGTAGGTGTGACAGAAAACGCAGAGGGAAGGAGGAATGTGGCTGAAACAAATTCTCATTTATTTGATGTGTATTACACAGTTAGAATATAATGTTCACGATCTCTAATCTCCACCACAGTATGCAAGGGTGGTGCTGTTACCCCTACTTTGTATATAAGCACAAAAAGTCTTTAATTACTTGTCTAAGGTCACACAGCCACGGTGATGTGAATACAAAAGTTAATCTGTCTTATTTCTGTCATTGCTTATTCCACCATGCAATATGTAAAATTACAAAACAAACAAAAAATGTTATGGCCTCATGATTGCATTCTGGTTTTTTAGTACCAGGGGAATATGAAATTATAGAAAGAAAATTTAAAAAGGATTAAGTAAAAAAAAACCCAGATAATAACTTTCAGAGATACAGAAAATTTGGGTTAAAAGAAACAACACTGGCCAGGTCTGGTGGCTCACGCCTGTAATCCCAGAACTTTGGGAGGTCGAGCCAGGCAGATCACCTGAGGTCAGGAGTTCGAGACCAGCCTGGCCAACATGGCAAAACCCCTTATCTACTAAAAAATAAAAATAAAAATTAGCCAGGTGTGGTGGCGGCCACCTGTAATCCCTGCTACTCGGGAGGTTGAGGCAAGAGTCACTTGAACCTGGGAGTCAAACGTTGCAGTGAGCTGAGATAGTACCATTTCACTCCAGCCTGGGCGACAGAGCAGGACTCCATCAAAAAGAGAAAAAAACAACAACAACAACAAAAAAAAACCATAAATAGATAAGATAATCCTCAAAGCTAAGCTATGTGCCAGGCACTGTGACACACATTATCTCATTTATCTCACAATACATTACAGTAATCTTCTTATTCCTTTGTTATATTTGAAGACAGAGGGTCTTCCTATAAGAAATAATAAAATTTCTTATAGGACTTTTTTTTTTTTTTTTTTTTTTTTTTTTTTTTTTTACTATGCCTCAGAGACAAGTTCAAAGCACTTGGACATTTCTGGGGTTGGATTTTACTATGTGAATTTCATGAAATAGGTGCTCAATGATGTTTATTACATTCATCCACTGAAACCCCAAATGGCCATGATTTCACCAGCCAGTCACTCATTAGTCACCTGTCTCCAATCCCTAATATTTTAGAAACATTATTGGCCACAAGGAGAAAGTTGTATCTGGGTTGAAAAAAAAAATGTATATGTGTGTGAGTATATACATACATACATACATATATAATGGAAGGTACTATATATATATATATGTATATATATTTTAAACGGGAGGTGTTGTTTTCTGTGGATAAACCCATAAGCCACAAAACAACTGAATTGAATTATTTAGTTACGTAAGTAATTAGTTCCATGCCCATTCTCGATGTGCTTGGTGAGGGGCTGAAACAATCTGCACGTGAAAACATATCTCACTGGCCCCTCAGCGCAGGTCCAAGTGCTCTGGCTTCTCCCTTGCAGCCTTACCAAAGCCTTGCCAGGGAAATGATGAACAGCCTGCCTGCTGGGGTTTTATGACTTTCTAGCCTTAGAACAGTCCTTTATATCCAAGTAGAGCTTTGGATTTAGCATCCAGCTTTGCCAAAGCCACATCAAGGAGAATCGCTTAACCTGAGTGGTTTTCCATCTGTCTCCTACATCCCCGAGAAAGGGCTCTCAGGGCTTTCTTGAAAAGAGCACTTGATGAGTCTCTATGTTCAGCAGCCAGAGTTGCCCTAAGGTGAAATATGATCAAAACTGTAGGGATTGTATTTGCTTTATTATCTGAGGCGCACACGAAACTTCTAGCCTTCATTCAGTAGCTCTATAAAGGCCTTGGGTAGGAATTTTTCTGCAGGACTTTCTGATGAGGCTGAGAAGACACGTGGATGAGCTCTTAGGACGTGTGTACCCAACGATGTCATTGAAATCCATCTCGTGCTTCTTGATTGACTCATTTGGACCAGTGGATAGGCTTTTTTTTTTTTTTTAACTGCCTATGATTATGCTTTTTTTCTTATAAAGTTTGTAAAACTAGTGATTGCACATTTGCAAAAAAGAATTTAAGAAATGACAACAGGGAATGGGAAGTTGGAACCCAAATTAACAGAGATGATAACAGCTCATTGAACAAAATCTCGGTCTTCCCACATTGCCGTGCTCATGGCCTCAGCTCAAGAACCATCTCATTGTGAAATGACTTCCCAGAAGAATAACCTATGTGGGCATTTACTTGCCAGCAAACTAATATGAATATACACCTGCCGTATCTATTATGGCAAGTAAAGAGATATGTCAGATGAATAAAAAAACAAAAACAGAAACAACTTCAGTTTGCCCAAAAGCCTCTTAACCATGAAATTCCAAGATTAACAGAAAGTCCTACAAATACTTTTTTTTTTTTTTTTTTTTTTTTTTTGAGACAGAGGCTTGCTCTGTCATCCAGGCTGGAGTGCAGTGGCACGATCTCGGCTGACTGCAACCTCCGCCTCCCGAGTTCAAGCAATTCCTGAGTACCTAAGATTACAGGTGCACACCCATGCCCAGCTAAGTTTTTGTATTTTAGTAGAGATGGCGTTTCACCATGTTGGCCAGGATGGTCTCAATCTCTTGACCTCATGATCCGCCTGCCTCGGCCTCCCAAAGTGCTGGGATTACAGATGTGGGCCACTGCGCCTGGCACAAATACATTGTTAATGATTTTTTTTAAATGGCAGTGGGGTGAGCATATTAGTTCTATAAATTGCTCCACATTTTCTGAGAGCAGATCCTTTGGTATTACACTCCCAAGCGATGTCAGTGTATCCAATCCCTTTAGATTCCCAGGTTTATTTCTTATACTCTAGGACATTGACATTATCATTGCTGCTTGAATAAGAATGACGTATTTAATAAGCAAGCAGTGGTAGGCCTCACTTTCAGCACTCGAGGACTTTGAAAAGGTATTCTTAGGTCACCGGTTATCCTGAAATTCTGGTTCGCATTTCAGCTCTATGTATGAAATATTGGGCTTGAAGTCAGAAGACGAAGCTTCCAGTTTTAGATACTCATTGACCATTTGACAACGAGACTGGGCACCCGGTTTTTCAAGAAAAGGGAGAGGCCCAACATTCCCTAAAACATCAGTCTCTGAATGCTAGCTTCGTGGTACAATAAGAAGTTCTGTAACCATATAAATTAAGTCAACCAGGGTTAAAAAGAGCTATAGAAACCCCTTTTCTGTTAGACTTAAATGTGACTAATGTGATATGTGAGTCTCTAAAAGAGAGTTATAATGTGCAGGATTTCCTGAATTCTCAGACAATGGAAACTGTGGAGAAATATCTCACTGGACTGTCATTACAAGCAAGGGACATATTTTGGAACCTGCCAGACAAGGTGATTTCTAAGAGCCTTTACTGCTTTAAATTCTCCCATCATTTTTGGTTCACACACGAAAAAACAAGCGATTCTCCAGAAACTTTCTACACACCTAGCTCTCAACATTCCTCTCTAAAATATATGACTCTGTTTACTAGTGTAAGGATCAAAAGGATCACATGTGGCTTCCATGAAAAGAAACGTATCTTAAAATTGTAGTGCATAAAACATAGAATTCAAAGGAAGCATTACATAGAGTTATAAATAAGAGTTATCGTCACTAACCACTCTAATATAGGACCATCCCAAATGAAACCATTCTTTTAGAAAATAAAAACATCCATGGTCCATAAGGTAACACAATGATAAAGCACCAAAAAGTCCTGAGATTCTTTCTACACTAGCCATGTATGAAGAACTCCATGCCAAAGGCTATTCATTCTGTTGTATTTTTTCCTTGAAAATAAAGGACAAAAATAGGGCCTCACAGTTTGAGAGGATCATTCACTTTGTCTTGCAATCAAATGCTTGTGAACAATAGCAAAAAGTGAAGGAAATAAATGGAAAATCACAATGCTTTCTTGAGCTGACTTCTGCAGTTTTAAAGAAATTAGGAAAAAAAAAAAAAAAAAGGTCCAGGCACAGTGGCTCACACCTGTAATCCCAGCATGTTGGAGGCTGAGGTGGGCAGATCTTGAGGTCAAGGGTTCAAGAGCAGCCTGGCCAACATGGCGAAACCCTGTCTCTACCAAAAAAAAAAAAAAAAAAAAAAAAAAAAGAAAAGAAATTACAGAGCAAAACTAAAACATCCTACAAACTTTCAAATGATGACAGACATTTAGGAGCCTGTCTTATTAAAGGCTTTCTTTTATTAAGTCTTCAGTCAGATTTGGTGACAAATAATTGAGATAATTGAATTCATTACAAAAAACTCATGAAATTAGAAAACTCCCTTAACCAAGGAAGACTCATTTAGAAGATCCCATTTGGATTCCCATGAGAGGAACAAACATTCTCAGCCATAGAGCATTTTCTGCCTTTCTGGCACAAATTGATATTTTTATTTCATGCTTTCTCCATTGTGTTCACCTGTATTTATGTGGATTTTCTTTCTAACCTGCTGGAGTATCTCAAACAAATTAGTGATATAATCAAAATTTTAAATAGTTCTGGAAGATCACTTAATAGGGGAAAAGCAGCACAATAAGCTAGACAGAAATGTTGGAATTAAACACGATCAGAGCTGCATGTCAGCCTGGGAAATGTCTCAAGTTAAGGTTTACAGTTGCTAAAATTTTAATCAGATTTGTATGTAATAGTATTTCAGAATTTTCCACTGCATGCTTCTTCTTTTCATTGGAAAAGAAAAGCTTCCCAAACAAAGGAAATTAAGAAACAGAATACTGGAGTTGGTATGTGGCTATGTGGCAAGGCCACTGCTCTGCCTATTACCTGGAAGGCATCTGCCTCCTCCCTAACACGGACTCAGCTCTGAGAGCTCTCACCTACCTACCTACCTTCCTTCCTTCCTTCCTTCCCTCTCTCCTTCCTTCCTTCCTTCCTTCCCTTCCTCCCTCCTTCCTTCCCTCCCTCCCTCCTTCCTTCCTTCCCTCCCTCCCTCTCTCCTTCCTTCCTTCCTTCCTTCCTTCCTTCCTTCCTTCCTTCCTTCCCTCCTTCTTTCTTTCCTTCCTTCCTTCCCTCCCTCCCTCCCTCCCTCTCTCCTTCCTTCCTTCCTTCCCCCCCTCCTTCCTTCCTTCCTTCCCTCTTTCCCTCCCTCCCTCCTTCCTTCCTTCCCTCCTTCTCTCCTTCCCTCCTTCCCTCCTTCCTTCCTTTCTTCCTTCCTTCCCTTTCTCTCTCTCTTTCTCTCTTTCTTTCTTTCTTACAGAGTTTCATCCTTGTTGCCCAGGCTGGAGTGCATTGGTGCCATCTCAGGTCACTGCACTCTCTGTCTCCCAGGTTCAAGTGATTCTCCTGCCTCAGCCTCCGGAGTAGCTCGGATTATAGACGCCTGCCACCACATCCTGCTAATTTTTTGTATTTTTAGTAGAGGCAGGGTTTCACCATGTTGCCTGGCTGGTCTTGAACTCCAGACCTTAGGTGATCCACCCGACTCAGCCTCCCAAAGTGCTGGGATTACAGGCGCGAGCCACTGTGCCCGGCCTTAATAATTTCTATTTTCTACCTCCCATATCAGTATTTTTTTTTACCTTCCATGCATTTTAGTAAAATAATTAGGCTAAGTTCCATAAAATATTTAAATCACTCATGAATGCTCCCTGTCATAAGATGAATAAAAGCTCTCATGGAAATGTGCTGGAGTTTGGAAAATATCTGGAATTTCTTTTCTGGGCAAAGGAGATGTGGAATGGTGCACCCATGCGGAATAGCTGAGGACAAGGAGTCAGGCTTTCAGTGTGATTTTTACGAATACCTTGGGGTTTCATACTACGCTTGGATATGCCTTGAACCCTTCTATGAGGGGTATTAATCACCAATCATAAAAAATCAAATAAATGTAAAATTAAAGAAGATTTCACCAGAACCAAGAAAGCTTGAAATATTTGTGTGTTTTTTTGTTGTTTTTTTTTTTGAGATGGAGTCTTACCATGTTACCCAGGCTGGTGTACAGTGGCACCATCTCAGCTCACTGCAACCTCTGCTTCCCCAATTCAAGTGATTCTCCTGCCCCAGCCTCTCATGTAGCTGGGATTACAAGCATCCACCACCATGCCTGGCTAGTTTTGGTATTTTCTGTAGAGAAAGGGTTTCACCATGTTGGCCAAGCTGGTCTCAAACTACTGACTTCAAGTGATCTGTCCCCCTTGACTTCCCAAAGTGCTGGGATTATAGGCATGAGCCATCAAATCCGGCCTGGAAATATTTGTCTATTGGTGTATAAAATTCCAAATTTAGCTTAGAATAGGTGGCTAAGGATGTCTACAGGAGAAAATTGGTATTATATAAAAGTACACAAGGCATGATTAATACTTGGAGCTGAATCTAGAAAAGGCTCCAATTGAGAAGCCCTTGGTATCTCATGCTAATGTTATAGAACTCTATCCTGAAGAAATCAGAGAGTCCTTTGAGAGTTTTAAGCATAATATATTTATGTAATAAGGAAGTCGCAATGGAAGCAGTGAGGAGGACAAGGGGACAAGGGGAGAAGGTGGCCCTGTGTAGAAGCAGGAAGAATGGATTGGCATCTAGCAGTCCACACAGGCCCCCCCAAAGTCAAAGAAACAATCAACAACTGGGATACGGAGGAACAGTTGGAGTTGAGAGATATTGGGAGGGTGGTGGGCAAAATAGAAAGGGTTTTGGTGAGTGAACAGATGCTGAGATACCATTGACTGTGCCTCCAGGGTTTCCGAGTTGGATGAGAGGAGGTGACTGCTTCCATTATTGGGAAACTAGTCTATGGAAAGAGGGGCCAATTGTGAAGAGAGGCTCAGCTCCATTCAATCTCGAGCATGTCACTTTTGAGTCGCCTGTGATGTTTAATTCACATGAAAAAAGGTTACTCCTATTAAATATGCCACGTGAGACCTCGTGCTACTTTTAGATAACATGTATTTGTTGGAAAGGCGGAGTAGCAAACCAATAACTTCAATCAAATGTGGAAAATGCACCAAAATAGTTATGCATTGGCTAGTCCTGAAATTGCGATTAGCTTAACTTTATGGTGTTGAGTAAGGAAGCAGAGGCAAACCTAGAAAGGTCTTACAGAAGGTACAGATGATGGACAATTCAGGAAGAGACTGGTGGGGCATCTCAGGACAGCACGAGCAAAGAAACAGAGCATACAAAATGTGAGAAAAACAATCAGTTACACTGAAACATAAAAGGGAAGGCAGGGACAAGGTCATGGAGAAATCCACATATGTGCTACTCAATAGATTGGATTTTATGTCAATTATGAGGACCCATGGAAGGGTTTTGCTCTGAGAAGTGAGACTGCACATCTGCAGTTAAGAGAAAGCCATAGTATGGAAGATGAACGGAAATGAGGAAAAGCTAAAATGCAGGAGACTCGTTAGAAGGCTACTGCAATCACCCCGCTAGGAGAAAGAGAGGGCCTGAACAAGGCATTGGTGTATGGGTGGGAGGAAGGGACAGGAATGTGTTTAGGGAGCTAGAACCTTTGAGTTGGGAAAATTTGGTGAAGCCAGATACTTAGCTTCCAACTGAAGGAAGAAACACAGCAGGATGAGTGGGTGTTGAGATGAAGGGAGAGATGACCTGTCTGTTTCTGTACATTGCATCGTGGAGGCACATCTGAGTAAAGACACCTAGTAGTTATTACATAAATCTGAACTCCAAGAGAGGACTCTGTTTAAGATGATAGATTTGAGTCTATAACATAGAGCTATTAGTTAAATATAATTATAAAGACAATAACAATAATAAAACTATAAGCACTTACTAAGTACAAGCATGGAGTAATACTTTGTATTACTGAGTATGTTATATCAATTAACAATCAGAGTTGATATGAGCACTTCCCTTTACAGAAGTGATAACTAATACTTAAAGAGATTATGCAACTTATCCACAGTTGTGTTATTAGTAAAAGTGAGTAGAGCTGAGCTTTGTTTAGGTTCTCAACATTAGTTTTTTTTTGTTTTTGTTTTTTAACTACAACATTTTTTTGAGTTTGTAAAGAAGAAAGATAGTATAAAGGAGAGATTGTTAAAAAAAAAAAAAAAAAGAATGACACCCTTGGGAAAACAATGTTTAAAGAATGAATGTGAAAAAGAAATATTGCCTGTGTACGATGGCCCATGCCTGTAATCCCAGCACTTTGGGAGGCCCAGGCAGGAGGAATCTCTTGAGGTTAGGCATTCGAGACCAGCCTGGCCAACTGGTGAAACCCAGTCTCTACTAAAAATACAAAAATTATCCAGGTGTCATGGCACATGCCTGTAATCCCAGCCACTCAGGAGGCTGAGGCGGGAGACAGGAGAATCGCTTGAAGCTGGGAGGTCGAGGTTACAGTGAGCCGAGATCGCGCCATTGTACTCGAGCCTGGGTGATAGAGGGAGATTTGGTCTCAATAAATGAATGAATGAATAAATAAATAAATAGAACTATCTATACCAGATAACTTGAGTAAAAAGAAAGAAAGCAAAGCCTAGTCAAGGCTCACATGAAAACCAACAGAAAGACAATTCCAAGAAGAAGGGAATGAGCCAATGTCGTCTGAGTTAAGTGGAGTAAGGTAAAGACTCTGAGTCTGGGATGCGTAGGATCTGAGTGAGAGCAGCTTTCACTGCAGCAGGTGTGGCAGAAGCCAACTTGCAGGGAGCTGAAGCCCGGTAAGGTGGAGAGGAACTGGAACCCAGAGTGCCTTCAATTCCAAGAAATTTGATTCAGAAGAAAAGACCTCCATTATGGTGGTTAGAAGGGAGGCAGCTCCAATGGAGATAATGTATTATTCATTCGCTTGTTTATTCGGATGGGATATGTTTAAATGTGTTTTTAGAGCTAAGGACAGAAACCTAGCTTAAAGCGTGAGGTTTAAATCATATGAGTAAGGAAACATAACAAATCCTGAAGTGAGGTCTGCAATTTGATGGGAAGGAAGGGCCATGCAGCCGAGCACACTGACCTTGAATTGGCCAATGGTTAATTTGTCTCTGACCCTAGAGAAAATGTGCAGGGATGGAAGAGTAAATTGGTATGAAGAGAGGGGTGAGCAGTTGGTGTTTAGAACGGGGCAGTGTGATTTTCTCAATCCAGGAGGGAGTGGGTCATTGTTCCTAGGATCGGGGAATATGACATGTCAAAAATATGGGTCAGGAGTTTAAGACAAAATGGCAGCTGGGGCTGTGGCTCTGGAAGACATCTGTAGTTACGCTCACGAGGACAAGATCTCCGAGGCATAATGCGAGATTTAAAAGGGGCAAACATTGAATCTTGAAGAAAACTGATATTTGGGCCGAACAGCAGATAACAAACCTTCAAAGAAGACAGGAGGGTTTGGAAGGAGGAGCGCCACAGAATCCAAGCACAGCAAGAATACTAAGCAACCAAATGCTGACCAAAGTGAGATGCCACATCATACTAAAGAAGATCAATGGGAATGACCAAGTAATTGCTAAGAGTTAGATACGTTCCTGAAAGCAGTTTTAGTTGTGCTGTAGTAAGATAAATTAAATACAGATTTTTTTCCCCAGGAGCCAGAATAGACCTTAGGTATTGTAGTCTCCCTTCTTCCCTTCCTTTACCTTTGCAAATTTTAAATTTAAAATGGAAGCAATTTGAATACATTTAAACATTGAGAGCAAAAAAAGAAATTAATGAACAAAAGCAAAAATTATGCCAGGCGTGGTAGCTCACGCCTGTAATCCTAGCACTTTGGGAGGCCGAGGCGGGTGGATCACCTGAGGTTGGGAGTTTGAGACCAGCCTGACCAATATGGAGAAACCTCATCTCTACTAAAAACACTAAATTAGCCAGGAGTACTGGCACATGCCTGTAATCCTAGCTATTTGGGAGGATGAGGCAGAAGAATCGCTTGAACTTGGAAAGCAGAGATTGTGGTGAGCCGAGATCGTGCCATTGCACTCCAGCCTGGGCAACAAGAATGAAACTCTGTCTCAAGAAAAAAATAGGAGAAATGTAAAAGTAGAGGAAAGAAGGAAAATGCTGGACAAGATTAGATATCTTTCTTTGAGATAGAAAATAAGGAGAAAAATATAGTTAGCTGTGGAGGGAGATAAGTATTCAGGAGGAGGGAATTTTTGCCTGGTAGCCTCTCTGTTCTCTGAAGTTGTCTACCCAGAGAACACAGAGATAGACACTTAAGAAGTGGAGTGGATGCAAGAAACAGCACTGACAAAAAAAGGGGGGGAGGGAGGAGTTAATGTCTAAAGAAAAAACAAAAGGAGGCTGGGTGCGGTGGCTCACACCTGTAATCCTAACACTTTGGGAGGCCAAGGCAGGCGGATCACCGGAGGTCAGGAGTTCAAGACCAGCCTGGCCAACATGGTGAAACCCTGTCTCTACTAAAACATAAAAATTAGCCAGGTGTGGTGGTGTGCACCTGTAATCCCAGCTACTCCGGAGGCAGAGACGGGAGAATTGCTTGAACCTGGGAGACGGTTGCAGTGAGCCGAGATTGTACCACTGCACTCCAGCCTGGGTGGCTGAGCGAGATTCCATCTCAAAAAGAAGCAACAAAAGGAGTTCAGTAACTTCTGCAAAAAGTGAAGGTATATTACTCTGTTATACAAACAAAAAAGCAATCATATAAATCATGCAAAATAGCCATCATTTGAATGATAACTTTCATAATGTCCTGTAGAACCTTGCTTCAGATGTTGAACCCTGAAAACGACTGGCAGAATGCCAGGCCCATTTAAAAAACCTGAGTTTCACTTTATTAAAACTAAAGAAATTTTGAAGCTCATTAAATTTCATTTTTGAAACATAGAATTCAAAGTAATGAAAATCAACAGAGGAACAAGTCAAAGTTGGATTGTCTAGAAAGCAAAATTTCTTGACCACATTGAACTTTTTCTCTTTTTTTTGAGATGGAGTCTTGCTCTGTTGCCCAGGCTGGAGTGCAATGGCGGGATCTTGGCTCACTGCAACCTCCGCCTCCTGGGTTCAAGTGATTCTCCTGCCTCACACTCTTGAGTAGCTGGGATTAGAGGCACCTGCCACCACACCTGGCTAATTTTTGTATTTTTAATAGAGACAGGGTTTCACCATGTTGGTCAGGCTGGTCTTGAACTCCTGACCTCAGGTAATCCACCTGCCTCAGCCTCCCAAAGAGCTGGGATTACAGGCGTGAGCCACCATGTCCAGCCTGACCACATTGATCTTAAATTTCATTATTCTTATCATCTATAAACTAACCTAAAATGTTCAGGAGTTCAGATTAGATGCACTCCTCAAATGCTATGATTGGTGGCTTTGTCTTGACTCACACTTTTTAGCCTCTTTAAACTTTCTTCTTAGCTCCTTCATGATTGATTACTTCTCTAACACTGCCAACTCTTTTAAGGTAGAACTAATACAGAATATCTGTCTTCCTTAGCCTTGGTAACCTGGGAAAAGGTTTAAAACAGCATGGAATCATCCAGTGATTTCACCTGCCTGCATCTGTATTAAAGACATGTAAAGCCTTTTTAGAGGCCAGGTGCGATGGCTCACGCCTGTAATACCAGCTGTTGGCAAGCAGAGGTGGGTGAATCACTTGAGCTCAGGAGTTCAAGACCAGCCTGGGCAACATAGTGAGACCCTTATCACTATAAAAAAAGAAACAATTAGCCAGGCATGGTGGTGTGCACCTATAGTCCCAGTGACGTGGGAGGCTGAGATGGGAGGATCACTTGAGTTCAGGAGTCGAGGGTTGCAGTGAGCCAAGACTGTGTCTCTGCCCTCTAGCCTGGGCAACATAGCCACAAAAAAATCTTTTTATAACTGTGTTTGGTAAACCCTATGTACTTGGCTAATATTAGATATTTACAAAATATTAAATTGAGTGAAATACTATGTGTGGGTGTCTCTCCCAAAATGAATCAGAAACTTGGCACACTGGCTACAAATACTTTGAAATGTCTCTCAAATGAACAATTTCTAGATATTGCATTTTGGAAATGAAATAACAGCATCAGATAATTGGCAGCCAAATCATTTTCCCAGGTCCTGATGCCAAGCACGTGGCAGACATCCACTATGGGTTGATGTAGATCAAAAGGGGCTGAGACACCATCTCATGCTTATAGAATTTCCGAATTAGAGACATTAGGAAGAGGAAAGTCAGCATCATTTGCCATGTCAAAGCCAAGCCTTGTGCACCAAGCAGCTTTTCCTCACTAGCCAGGCCCCCGTCATTCCATCCTCATTTACCATCCCCTATGGATTTCTTATAATGGCCCTATGCATGCCAAATGGGTCAAAACCAAGTGCCTGGCTGAAGTTATAATGACTGGCTTGGGGTCTTCCTGTTGGTAACGAGTCTCTTTGCTATGACCTGCCTAACCAGCCAGGGTTTTGTCCCCTACTCAGAATTCATCCCCTGAGCTTGCATGAGTGACCCACCTAAAATTAAAAAAAAAGAGAAAAATATGTTCCCACTACTTTGAGATGAGAGGGGAACCACACATCTCTTTCCTTTCCTGGACATCCCCTTCCCAAAGCTCTAATTTTTCCTCTGTTATTAGATTTTACTAATATCCTTTCATCATTCAGAACATCAGGCTTCCTCTTCTTTTTTTCTTTTTTTTCTGTTTTTGAGATGGAGTCTTGCTCTGTTGCCCATGCTGGACTGCAGTGGGGTGATCTCAGCTCACTGCAACCTCCGCCTCCGGGGTTCAAGCATTCTCCTGCCTCAGCCTCTTCAGTAGCTGGGACTACAGGCGCGTGCCACCACATCCAGCTAATCTTTTGTCTTTTTAGTAGAGATGGGGTTTCACCACGTTAGCAAGGATGGTCTCTTATCTCCTGATCTCATGAGCCGCCCGCCTCGGCCTCCTAATGTGCTGGGATTACAGGCGTGAGCCACCGCACCCAGCAGAGAACATCAGGCTTCTTAACAAAATAAATTTCTGAATTGAAATATCGTTTTATAAATGGATGAGCACTTCTAGGACTTTGAAAGACTCAAAACAACGTATCCAGGTTCCCTGGAACACATAATCCATATACACATGAAGAAATGACTTGGAGCTAACAGTAGGTAGGAGAGGAAAAGGGCAATTGACTCCTCATGTTCAACTCTGGGTAACACGGATTTTAAACTGCAATGTTATTGTAAATTTTCCAGTAATCTACATCTCTGAATTGCAAATACTGGAAACCAATTCTGCCTTCCTGCTTCACACTGACAGCAACACTTTGCTTGCCCACATCTGAGACCTTGTGGCTTTCGATTTACTCTGTTGTTGATGCCTCCTTTTTTGTTTTCTCAAAATGTAAATATTTGTTCTGTCTGCATTCTAATTGCTAGTCTTGGTGCCTTATTGAGTATGAGGGCTGCGGTAACTCAGATGCCTCAGGAGCCCTTGCTACGTGCTGGGATTTTCTGTCTTATGACATTAGCTTGGCATAGCTGACAGCCACCCTGCTCCTATGCCCCTGACTAAATTGCAGTTATGTCTTTAATTGAAACCCAGTATTATTTTATTCCTCTCTGCAGAGAGGAAACCCAGAACTATCATTCTGTACACACACCAAACCACAGGAGCCTGAGTGAGGGTCTGTAATGACAGGGCCTCCTACACAGCACATTTGCTAGCTTTCTACTAATTGCCTTAATTTTCTTTGTCTAGACTAACTTATTGCATTGAAGAGCTCCTTCTCCAAAAGGGGGCACAAAGGAGCATCAGAAGTCCTTCAATTGCTGCCAAGTGAAGAGGGGACAAAAACATGGCCAGGACCAAGAAAACAAACAAAACAGGATCAGAGGATTTGTCCTTGAATGGGCTGTTTCCTAGGGCCCATTTTGGTTTAAAACCGAACTGAGAGATTGTGTTCCAGTTAAGACTGGAATCACTACCATTAGCAGCAGAGAACACAACCACATAAGCCAAAAGAAGAACGGTCCTTCTTAGAAGAAGACAGTTACTAAGGAGGGAGATGGCCCTCATCAATCAGTTTGTCACCTCTCAGCATTCTGAGTCTTACCCAACAATGACAAGGACTCTCCTGTGTTTGTTTTTCTGTTTTTCTGCTTTTGTGGCATCTTCCTAGTTTGGCTTTCCAGATTGAAAGAATCTGGAATACCCTGTAGAATACACTGCCTTCTCTTTGGCTCACACTGATGGTGAATACTAAGAGAAATTTAATATCTTGGCCACAAACCCTTTTGAAACTTTCCTGGGATATAAGGGTGGGATCAGCTTGAATAACAGCAGGTTCCATTTTCACCATTCTTAAAAGTCTGAGTCGAAAATAAACGTTGATGCTTCCAGATTGCATGACCTCAGAACTAGGGAGAGGAACCCCACAGGGTCCATGGATTGACCCCGTGGATCGAAAGACCACAGGGCAAGGCTGGGCCCTCCTGGGCTGGAGCTGCCCTTCAGTTCAACATGCCAAAGGCTTGGGAACATTGGGGTTGGCCGGGGGCCCGAGAAAAAAGGCCAAGAGCCCTTTGGTTGTGGGACATTCTCTTCAGCCAAATTCTCCAGTGCCTCCTGGCTAACTCACTTCCCACTTCTCTTCTGTTCACTGTGTTACATTTTCTCCCATACTTGCCATGTTTAAAGACGATTGGTTTCCTAGAATATGAGGATGGGTTTCATTTTACTGCTGTCTTTTGTGTCAATTATGTTTCCCTTGATGGATACGCTTTTCCATTTGGTTGCGCTAACTCTCAATGGGCCAAAAATTTCAAGGGTTTTTTTCTCTTGAGTTTTTTTTCATCTTTACACATTGTAAGTGGTAAATTTTTTTTTTTTTTTTTTTGGAGTAAGTATACTGATGAATTCTCAAACTGGGTATAAATTGAAGAACTGATGCAATGTATTCTTCCCAGCAAGGCAAGGCAGTAGCTTGGATTTCTGTTTCTAAATCTGAGGGAACCACTGAAACAAAGGTCATAAAGGGCCCAAAGTCCTGTTTGTGTCACTGGTCCTAGGTTGGGTGCAGAGAATCCAGAATGGGCAGTGCACAGCTGGCTGTGAGCAATGCCACCACCGTCCTTATTACTCATGTCCCCACGTCTCTACTCTGGACCCCATTTCTGGGAGAAGAAATGATATATTGATGACATTAGTGGTTTTGAACTGGGTATGGTTTTGCCCCTCAGGGGACATTTGTCAATGTTTGGAGGCATTTTGGTCATCACCATTGTGAGGGCTGCTACTGAAATCTAGAAGGCAGAGGCCAGGGAGGACGCTGAACATCCCGCAATGCACCAGACAGTCCTCCACAACAAAACACCATCCTGTCCCTTGTCGATAGTGTCGATATCGAGAGACCACTGATTATATGTGCTACCTGATCACATCTCTCCAGACCTGTGAAATTCAGAGGTATCGCTCACAAATTTACAGCAATTGATTCGGCATTTTAATTTCTAAGGAGCTGATATATTTTTCTCATAAGGCTTGATCGTGCTTTGGATTTTTTTTCACTCACTTCTGACAGAATTTGAATTATCTGATGGTTTGGCATAAGAAGATTATGAATCAAGCTCATCTGTCGTAAAGCTTTGCTCTTCTTCCGATTTGAGACAAAGATACTGTAATGTTTTGTGCTTAGCAGGTTTTTATTTTGAAAGGTATATTAAAGTCTCCTATTACATTGAAGATTCTTGCAAAATTATTGATCTTCTCTGAGAAAGAAAGAGCTCTCTCCACTCTAAGAAGTTCCATAAGATCCCACCAAAAATATCAAGTTCTTTGTGAAGTCTCTTACTTTCCTTCCTACCCATTGTCAAGATCCCACTAAAATATCAATTCCTCTGGGAAGCTTCCCAAAATGTCCTAGGCTACTCTCCTTCTCAGGTTTCAAAAGCATTTCCTAGATCACTCTGTCATGAATATTTGACTATTATTTTACATCCCCCCTCTGATTGTAAATCACCTAAGGCTAGGGCCAGTCTGGCTTCACTTTAAGACTGCTCTACAGCCTAGGACCGTAATCAGAGAAAATGTGCTGTAAAATGTGTTAGGTAATGTATTAGCCTGTTCTCACGATACTAATAAAGACATACCTGAGACTGTTAATTTAGAAAGGAAACAGGTTTAATGGACTCACAGTTCCACATGGCTGGGGAGGCCTCACAAATTAAGGCGGAAGGCAAATGGGGAGCAAAGTCACGTCTTACACAGTGGCAAGCAGGAGAGTTTGTGCAGGGGAACTCCCATGCATAAAACCGTCAGATCTCATGAGACTTATTCATGACCATGAGAACAGTAAGGGGGGAAACTGCCCTTATGATTCAATTATCTCCACTTGGCCCTGCCCTTGAAACATGGGGATTATTACAATTCACTGTGAGATTCTGGAGGGGACACAGCCAAACCATATCAGATAAGGAGTCTAGCAATTCCCAGAAAAAATTCAACTTAGTTTTAGGAACAAAGCATACCTTTTAAAAAAAATTGATGTAAACACAAAATATATCATCAAGCAACTTACTATATTAAATCTACCTTGACATTGATCTTTTATAGAAATTACTAAGTAATTATATTTCAAAAGAGATTGATATATAGGCCTAACACTATTTTTGAAACTTGGTATCTTAAGAGAAATACCATATATAAAGTGAAACTATTATAATTTTAAGAGTATATTATTTGTTTTTCAATGGAAACAAGAACAGAACTAAAGTGTGACTGTCTATATCTATGGGTTCAACATTCTTGGGTTCAATCAACCTCAGAATGAAAATATTCCGGAAAATTCCACAGTTATAAAAAGCAAAACTTGAGTTTGCTGTGTGTCAAGTACCTTGAATCCATGCAAATGAAGTGATGTATAGACACTCCATTATTAGGTATTATAACTAATCTAGAAATGATTTAAAATAGAAGAAAGACTGTGCTGTGCATAGGTTATATGCAAATACTAGGCCATTTTATACCAAGGACTTGAGAATCTACCGATTTTGGTGTCATTGAGAGTTGAGGTCCTGGAAGTAATCCCTGATGGATACAAAGGGACAAATGCATTCAAAATGCTCCACCTGCATCTTGAAAAACTCTTTATGTTCAATCAAGGTTATGTGATTTCTATTTATAAGAAAAATAATTTCGTTCCTCTGTTTTTAGCCATTTTCAAAGCCATCCATACCTCTTCACACATCTCTTTCACTTCATCTCTTTTGTGATCCTTGGAGTTTCAAAATATGTGTTTTGTTCTTGTTTGTTTTTCCCGAGATGGAGTTTTCCTCTGTCACCAGGGTGGAGTGCAGTGGCATGATCTCAGCTCACTGCAACATCTGCCTCCTGGGTTCAAGCAATTCTCTTGCCTCAGCCTCTTGAGTAGCTGGGATTATAGGCGCCCGCCACTGCACCTTGCTAATGTTTTGTATTTTAGTGGAGATGGGGTTTCACCATGTTGGCCAGCTGCTTGGATGCTACTACTCTGTTCTCGTCTCTATCTACAAAGCCAATGTTGTTTTATGTATAATCTACATATGTGTTACAAAGAACTCAACTACCAGACCTCTCTGGATCTTCTCATTCCTCCAGTCTGTGAAAAGTTACACAATTCTCAAAGCTCAAAACTAAAGTTACCCATACTGGTTCATTTCATAAAGAGAAAAAATAAGATCAAATGTTATTGTGATATTGTGAAATATGTATTTGGTCTTCCTCCTAGTTACTTGATGCATAGCTCCTAAAATCCTTGGGCTCTCCAAAATGATAAGCATCTTTTTGTCTGCTGATGCTGTCTGATGGCTGGAGACTCCTAGACAGCTTCAGGATGGTGACTGGTCAGTGGAAAGACCACAGCAGGATTAGAGGGTTGGGGCTCTCAGCCCCATCCTCCAACCACTGGAAAGAGGAGAGGGGCTGAGTGTTAAGTTGATCACCAATGACCAGCGACTTAATCAATCATGCTTTTGTAATTAACCCTCTGTAAAACCTCCAAAAAGGAGTCCTGAGAGCTTCCGGATAGTTGGACATGTGGAGTTTCCTGGAAAGTGGTACCTGGGGAGGACATGGAAGCTCCACGCCCCTTCCTGCGTGCCTTATGTATCTCTTTATCTGTGTCATTTAGAATAAACCAGTAAATGTAAGTAAAATGTTTCCCTGAGTTCTGCGTGCTGCTCTAGCAAAATTAGTTGAACCCCAATTTATAAACGATGGATCAGGAGCACAGGTAACAACATAGGACTTATGCTTGGCATCAGAAATGGGGTATAGTCTTGTGGGATTGAGCCCTCACCCTGTAGGGTCTGATGCTATCTCCAGGTAGATAGTGTCAGAATTGAGTTAGAGGACACCCAGCTGGTGCTCACTGCAGAACTGATTGCTTGCTTGGTATATGGGGAAAAGCCCCACACATCTGGTGTCAGAGTATAACACTGAGCAAGTGAGGGAGAGTAGAACAGAATAGGCGTATTTCGGTTGTTTTTTTCCCTGTATCCTCGGAATTATATATCCCTATGGTGCATCCAGAGCATGCCTGTTTTGCACAAAATAAAACAAAAAACCATAACCTGGCTGGGCATGGTGGTTTACGCCTGTAATCCCAGCACTTCGGGAGGCCAAGGCGGGGGAATCACAAGGTCAGGAGCTCAAGACCAGCCTGGCAAACGTGGTGAAAACCTATCTCTGCTAAAAACACACACACAAAAAGAAAATTAGCTCGGTGCAGTGGTGGGTATCTATAATCCCAGCTACTCGGTAGGCTGAGGCAGGAAAATGGCTTGAACCTGGGAGGTGGAGGTTGCAGTGAGCCAAGATCTCACCACTGCACTCCAGCCTGGGCAACAGAGTGAGACTCCATCTCAAAAACAAAAACAAATAAACAAACGCATAATTTGTTTCATTAACCAAGTAATGCATATTAGCTATTGTTTTAAGGATGATTAAATGATGTTTAATACAGAACGGATAAATTAACAACTGTTTATTGTTTTGACAATTTCTCCACAAACTCTAACAATTTCTCTAAGCAGAATTTGCTGCTGGCCAGGCACGGTGGCTCATGCCTGTAATCCCAGCACTTTGGGAAGCTGAGGCAAGTGGATCACTTGAGCTTAGAAGTTCGAGACGAGCCTGGCCAACATGGTGAAACCCCATCTCTACTAGTAAATACAACAAAAATTAGCCAGGTGTGGTGGCACATGCCTGAATCCCAGCTACTTGGAAGGCTGAGGCAGGAGAATCTCTCTTCAACCTGGGAGGTGGAGGTTGCAGTGAGCTGAGATCATGCTACTGCACACTCCAGCCTGGTCAACAGAGTGAGACTCTGTCTAAAAAAAAAAGAAAGAAAGAAAATTTTGTTGCTTAATCGTTTGCATTAACCACTTTGTGTATGTCTGACAACTCCGCTCACACCCAGTGATAGAGGGTGGGAGCACGCACATGTCACTACAAGTTCATCTCCTCAGGGCAAGACTTTATCATACTATCTCTGCTTCCCCCACGTTCCTACATAGAGTTTTGTATATAACAAGCAATTTATATGTAGTTGTTAGATTGAACTAAATTCTGTAGAGGTATGGACTACAGAGAAGTTTGCAAATTATACTAATTGTATTTGTATTTGAAAGATGCACCTCATTTTCAGAGTTTTTAAAATATACTGCAATGTGTTGACACTGTCCATGGTATCTTTTGGGAATGAGAGAGAAAATGAAATTTTTATTGATTGAAAGAGTTGTCAACACAGGCAAGGGTATTAAACCTTATTAAATGCTTTTAAGTAGCATCTTACATGTCAGTAACACAAAGAGGTAACTTGTTCTTCAAGGGCTTATAATTTAGTTTAAAAAACAGAACGTTTTCACACATGTATAAAAATACATAGCAACAGGGGATATCACATGGAAATTGCCAATCGAAGAGAACAGATGATTAATGCTACAGGAATCCAGACAAGAGAGAAGACACTAAGACTGAGAACATTGTAGGTGGCCAAATGAGAGATGTGGTGACTGGACTGGCCTTAACAGGAAGAGAGGGGTTTACAGCAAAGGCTACGCTAGATGGAGAAGGGTATTCTTGGCAAGAAGGGTGAAAGAATGCTTTGGAAGCTTAAATGCACATAGCACAGTTACAAAAGAAAGTAGATGGGAGAAGAGTATTTTGATGTAAAAATATGAATGAAAGTTAGAAAGATGGATGTGAAGAGGGAGTAGGGTGGAAAAGATGGATTCAAACTTTCAAGAATCTCAAATGCCAGACAAAGAAGTTTTGATTTGATCTTCATAAATGCAAAGCTTTTTAGCACAGCAATGATGTGCTTGAAAAGGTGTCTTAACATTAATATAGTAGTTTAGGGGGAAATCTGGGAACATAAAGATCCTTGGGAGAACACGAAATCTCTCCTCTTATTATGTGTATTAGAAACCACCCAGAAGAAGTCAGACACAAGCATAGAAAATGCTTACTAGCTGGCTATTGAATAGATAAGTAAATGCATGAGAGAATACTGAATACATTATCCTATGGGAGAAGAAAGAGAAAGGAAGACAAGAGTGATAAATCAGTGTAAAGAAATACTTGGCTGGGTGCTGTGGCTCACACCTATAATCCCAGCTCTTTGGGAGGCTGAGATGCGTGGATCATCTGAGCTCAGGGGTTCCAGACCAGCCTGGCCAACATAGTGAAACCCCATCTCTACTAAAAATTAAAAAAATAATAATAATAACCAGGCGTGGTAGCATGCACCTGTAATCCCAGTTACTTGGGAGGCTGAGGCAGGAGAATCACTTAAATCTGGAAAGCACAGGTTGCAGTGAGCCAAGACTGTGTCACTGCACTCCAGCCTGGGGTACAGAACGAAACTCTGTCTCAGAAAAATAATAATAACAATAAAATAAATAAATAAAAGGCATAAAAATAGGATCTCGGCTGCTCAATCTTGCACGACTCTAAAATTTTCTTCTTAAACAACTCTCCATATCTTTTCCAATTCTTTAACTTCTTAGTCAACCATGTTCCTTAGAACTTTGCACATGGTTCTCTTATCATGCTTAAGTATAGACTGTATTATTTTAGAGCAGAAAGATTTTGTTCAAAATCTTTAGGTTTGGGTTGATGGAACAATGATGTTTTCAATTATATCTATAAAGTATAAACTGCTGTTGGCTAAAAATATGAGCCCAGTTTAAGATAGTGACAGTTTTAAGTAATTACAGGACTTTTAGTAAGAGATATGCAATTGCAGATAAAGATGAAGAGTGAGTTCAAGACTGAAGATTTGGGAAAGGTGTTCCTTTGAGCCATGTAAATAGATGAAATTCCTGAGAGAGAACAAAAGGGAAGTGGGGGAGGCTGTGAATAATGAATGCCCTGGTTGAGGGAAAGAATGAGGGGGAAAAAAGGAAAATGAACAACCTTCATTTAGAAAGAAAATTTCAAGGTAAAAAGAGAACTAGGTCCATGTAGAATCCTACAAACTAAATAAAGAAAGGGATTTTAGGAGAAGGTACTGAGTAATCCAGAAGAATAATGGCTAAACAGAAGATCTCTGGGTTTGGTATTTAAGAGCTCATTGGTAACCACTGAAAAAAGATCCAGTCAAGGAAGCACCCAAAGTCAGATCAGACTGTTAAGAAGTAAAGCAGGCCAGGAGCGATGGCTCAAGCCTGTAATCCCAGCACCTTGGGAGGCTGAGGCGGGTGGATTACCTGAGGTTAGTAGTTCAAGACCAGTCTGACTGACATGGATAAACCCCTGTCTCTACTACTACTAATAAAAAAAAAAAAAAA
>NW_022436989.1:7607284-7688653 GCF_009761245.1 Sapajus apella | reverse complement strand
CCCTTGCATGTGCTGTTTACAGTAGGGTTTGTGCTCCTATGAGACTCCAACAATGCCACCAATCTGACAGGAGGTGGAGCTCAGGTGGTGATGCTAGCAATAAGGAGTGGCTGTGAACACAGATGAAGCCTCCCTCGCCTGCCCACTGTTCACCTGCTGTGATGCCTGCCCAGTTCCTAACAGGTGAGCCAGGCACAGTGGCTCACGCCTGTGATCCCAGCACTTTGGGAGACTGAGGCAGGTGGGTCAGCTGAGGTCGGGAGTTTGAGACCAACCTGACCAACATAGAAACACCCTTTCTCTACTAGAAATACGAAAATTAGCCTGGTGTGGTGGCTCATACCTGTAATTCCAGCTACTTGGGAGTCTGAGGCAGGAAAGTCACTTGAATCTGGGAGGCAGAGGTGGCAGAAAGCCAAGATCATGCCATTGCATTCCAGCCTGGGAAAAAAAATAAAAACTGTCCAAAAAAAAAAAAAAAAAAAAAAAGAAAAGAAAAAAAAAGAAGAAGGAAAGCAAAAAGTGTGCAGACAGAGAACAGGAGTAGGGTGAAGATAATACGTTAACTAATTGGTTAAACTAAAAAGAGATAAATCCCAGCGGAGCTAAGGAAAGGGACTTTTTGTTTTTAGATAGAAGGTTTGAGCAGATTTACAAGGTAAAACCCAACACAGAATCAAAGATTAAAGTTACAAAAAACAAAACAAAACAAAAAAACCTGTGCAGCAGAAAGTGTAGAATTCAAGAGAAGCTGGGGATTCCATAGAAATGAGACATCTGGAAAGGCCTTGGTCTTGGAGAAGAGGAGCCACACCTCCTTCTCTGAGATAACACTAAAGAATGAGAGATTCATGAAGCACGGTGACGTTCTTGGAGACAGTGAGATAGATGTAATTCTGAGTCACACAGAGGTGGAAAGGGGAGGGTCCAGATTTCGATGTATGACAGGCAATGTGGCCATCAGGAGTGGAATTGCCTAGAACAGACTCTGTAGGCAAGATAGGGAATGATTAAGTGATGAATTAGAGCCATGAGGAGGGGGATAGACAGTTCAGCTGCTTCCGGCACCTGCTTCTACCATGGATGATCCAAGTAGGAGTAGAAAAAAATGGAAGGAGAAGTCAAAAGCTTATATTATTTATTCGAGGGAATGCCATGTCAGGGGCACTGATTATTAGGGGAACTCGCCAGTTACTGAAACCCCCAGTTAACTCAGGTGGATTTACAGATCAATGATTTGTTAACAAATAAACAAACAAACAAACAAACTCCTGGCACAATTTCCTGCTTTTCTCCAGCAACGCTTGGAATACTGAGTGAATGTGAGTGTGACCCAGGACGGAAGATAGCATAACAAAGGTAAAATGATCAGATTCTGTGTAGGGATACTTGGGGAGTAGTGGGGAATTGAATAGGATAAAATGTAGCATCAATTGTTCTTCATTAAAAATGACAGGTGGAAACAGAACTCGATTGTCTTCAGTAGTCAATTTCTACTCTTTGATCTTCTTGCTTTATAATGACGTTTCCTTTTCTATATTCATAGTGGCTACTGATCTGTTGGGTCAGTCTGAAAAGATTCAAATAATATTTGTGTGACAGGTTGAATAATTCAAAATGTCTTTCATTGAATATTGCTATTGTGAATGATCAAAAGCAAATATTGTGCTGACATATGCAATAAATGGACATTTTTCAAACATCCCCAGCCTATATTCTTTAAAATACATCCTTCATTATTTAGACAGATTGCAGTTACTATAGCAAAATCATGAAGATCGATTAGGATGGAAACTTGGAATTCAAAGGAATAATTTTGGAAAAAGAATCTTTTATGGCCAAAAAGAACCCATTTAAAGTTTTCTATCGTGAGCAAAATATTTCTGGATGTTCTTAAATTTGATTTATTCTGTTGCAATCTGAAATTGAGCTGGTTTCTCGTCTTCCCCATGCTTTCTGTGGAGCTGATCCAAGCACAGAGTATACTTTAGCACTGGAATAGACTCTGCATTTGGACCTTCTCCATCAGGGTTCAAAGTAAGATGAAACACTGGTTCTTGGGAATGGAATGACTGTGGATCTCAAACCCCTGGCATCTGAAAACAAAAACTGATTTGCGTGGAAAACTGAATTCAGTGAGAAATATGCATTTCAGTACTGAGATCTAGTTGTCATTAGGCTTACCTACCAAATAGGTTTACATCTTTTTTTTTTTTTTCTTTTTTTTTTTTTTTTTTTAATATGGAGTCTTGCTCTGTCGCCCAGGCTAGACTGCAGTGGTACAATCTCGGCTCACTGTAGCCTCTGCCTCCCAGGTTCAAGCAATTCTCCTGCCTCAGCCTCCCCAGTATCTGGGACTATAGGCACACACCACCATACTGAGCTAATTTTTGAATTTGTAGTAGAGATGGAGTTTCACATGTTGGCCAGGCTGGTCTCAAACTCCTGACCTAGGCCTCCCGAAATACTAGGACTTCAGGCATGAGCCACCATGCTCGGTCTAGTTCACCTATTTTTTTTTAGATTACCTATTTTTTAAAAGAACTATTGAATGAGGTGAACTTAAAATGCGAGCACAAATAGGAATTTAAAAACACACAGAAGTAAGATTTTCTGTTTCTTTTCTTTCTTTTTGCCGGTTTAAATGCTGAGTCCTGGTTCGGTGAGGATGTTGAAGGCAAAAATGCGCTGAATTAATGGAGAGGGGAGGAGGAACCTCAGAAAGTCATAGTTCTTAGAGGAAGAAGGGATCCTACAGATTATGCCAACCTTCCTTACAAATTTTATAGAAAGGGAAACTGTAACTTCTGCAAATAAGAAGGTGTGTCTAAGATTACACCTAATTTTAGTGAATAACTCAGGACTATAAGCCAACACTCTCCAGTGAACCACAGTGTCTCTCGTAAATTTCTCTTATCTACATACTTCATACACTGAATGACCTTCCACAGAGAACATAGATATTTCTTGTAGCAGTAATACTACAACCCTTGGGTATAAGCGATAGTGAGATGATACCTAATTTAGTCCTCTGCCTTCAGCAATCCGCCAAATCAAAGACGCTCAACTAAAGGAATTTCTTACTGTTACCTACGAAAGTCATGTTCGGTGTTTAGGGGGCTTTCATTTTCTACAACACACATTTCCCTCTATAGAAAGACAGTTTCGGCTGGGCACAGTGGCTTGTGCCTGTAATCCCTGTGCTTTGGGAAGCTAAGGTGGGTGGGTCGCTTAAGTCCAGGAGTTTGAGACCAGCCTGGGCAACATAATGTGACGTGGTCACTACAAAAAAATTAAAAAGTAAAAGAGTAAAAATTAGCCAGCCATGGTGGTACATGCTTGCAGTCCTAGCTACTTGGGAAACTGAAATGGGAGGACCGCTTGGGTCCAAGAGTTTGAGATTACAGAGAGCTGTAATCAGGTCACTGCACTCCAGCAGAGCAACACCCTATCTCTAAAAATGTTTTACACTCAAAGGCAGTTTTTGTTGAAGCATAGAACGCTTTAGGGCAGGTGTCAGGAGACTTGATCTTGTAGACCTGCTGTCTAGAGACTGTAATGCAAGACTCGAACTTTCTGAACCTCAGATTCACTTGGTATAACTACAGAATAATAATGTCCTTCTAACCTATTTTGGTGCAGGGATGCATCTTAGAAGATGCTATATTTGAAAGTTCTTGAAACATGCATACATAAGGTAATATAACATTAAAACATTCTAATTATTAAGCTCTTCTTCTCTTGTGTAGTGTTCCATAAATATTATGAGTAGTTGATCACATTCTAAATATCTGAAGGCTCTTAATCTCAATTTTTTTTTTTTTTTTTTGAGACAGTCTTACTCTGTCACCCAGGCTGCAGTGCAGTGGTGTGATCTCAGCTCACTGCAACCTCTGCCTCCCAGGATCAAGCGATTCTCCTGCCTCAGCCTCCTGAGTAGCTGGAATTACAGGTGCACCCCATCACGCTCAGCTAATTTTTGTATTTTTAGTAGAGACAGGGTTTTACCATGTTGGTCAGGCTGGTCTCGAATGCCTGACCTCGTGATTTGCCCGCCTTGGCCTCCCAAAGTGCTGGGATTACAGGTGTGAGCCACCGTGCCCAGCCTCTTAATCTCATTTTAAGCCTTTCCTCTCTTTATTTTACATTACTTGCCTTAAGTACCAGGAAAATATCTTTTAAGAAAGGAATTCAGTGGTATTTCTGGCAGAAACTCTGTATTGGAAATTGTATATGGCAACCTGATCTCAGCATGCTTTGATCAGGAGCATCAGGAGTCTGTCAGAAATCACAAAGACTTTGAAAGTAAACCCAGAATTAAAAGTGAGACAGCTGGTCTTTTCAGACATCAGGTGAAGCTACGCAAAGTCAATGGGTTTTATCGAGTGTTAGCGTAAGCACAAGAAAGGTATTTACAGCTTGACCATTCTACTGCTTACAAGAGGAAGCCAGCCTGAGTATGGAAAGCTAAGCTATTCTCCAATTCTCTTGTATGTGAGCTGTGTGCAGTTTTCAAGATCATAGGGCAAATAATATATGCAATTTTTGTTGCCATTTCCCTACTCCCTAGGAGTCAAGTTATATGAATTTCTTTTGATATCCACATCCACGGTCCCTACGTACTCATCAACTTGTCAGATGCCTAAAAATCTCAACTCAACATGAAATATGGATGTTGACACAATCTGACAGGTCTCCACATTTAATTAGGCACAAGATTCCAATTAACAATCAGAGAAGCTCCCACACTTTAAACAGTTAACACTTCATGTTTAATGCAGTGTTAGGTCTCAGGTTTGCCATTGCTTATTTATATAACAACTACTTCTAAGACCAATTGAAATGAAACATACGCAGGGAAATATAAAGAAATCTTGTGCATGCGTGTATAAATAATCCAAAGCAGAATTCATATTCCTCAATGGATAACATCTGAACTCTTATCTTTACAGTTTGGTTATCTTAATTCTCCTCATAAAGTTCCATGGAAAACACAGATTTACGGCAAATGAGAATCTGATTTAGAATACACAGACCAAGGGGAAAAAAAAAAACGAAAGTGAAAAGTAAATCCTAGGTATGTATGGATGAAATCTCTAGTCAAGAGTGGGCAATCAGCTGTGACTGGCTGAGGGCTTGTCGGTGTTCTGCGACCTCAGCAAAGCCTCCAGCTTCTGGAGTTGCTTGGATCATCAACTCCTGACTTGGATGCTACATGCATTAGGATATTGCCCTCCTCTTTGCATCATTTTGTTTCCTTTTATGATTTGTTTATTAGTAAAGATGAGTTCTCTAGGCCAGGCTCAGTAGCTCACATCTGTAATCCTAGCACTGAAAAGCCGAGGCAGATGAATCACCTGAGCTCAGGAGTTCGAGACCAGCCTGGCCACCATGGTGAAATCCCGTCTCTACTAAAAATACAAAAATTAGCCAGGCATGGTGGTGAGCATCTGTAATCCCAGCTCCTTGGGAGGCTGAGGCAGGAGAATCGCTTGAACCCTGGAGACAGGTTGCAGTGAGCTGAGACAGCACCATAGCACTCTAGCCTGGTGACAATAATAAAATTCCATCTCAAAAAACAAAACAAAAAAGACGATGTCTCACTGTGTTGCCCAAATATTTATTATTTGGAGCCTTCATTATTTGGTTGGAAGTGGTAGCTTCCAAGCCCAGTCGAACTAATTAAAGTAAGCAATGATTTTTCATAAGTAGATGTTGGCATGAACCAACACATTTTCACAGGCAGAGTACCAGCAATTATTAAATTATTTGAAAACTGCGAGTTTTATATTGTCACAAAATAAACAGAACTGGGATTTACATTTCACAATTTGCACAATGGTTTTCATGTATTCTTAGCAGTTTTTATCTCATTCTAATAATTACAGCATGTTTTCCTTCTTTGGGAATTTCAGTTAGCATATCTCCTTTCTTCTCCTCTACTCCTCCTCATTAGATATGCTCATGTTAAGAATCTTTTATAATTTAACAATTGTGACCATATTCTGGGAGGCCTTATTTTGTAATATTGAAGAATGAAGGATCTGGGGACAGACAGACCTCAGTTTAAGTCCTGCTTTTATTCTTACTAATTAAATGATCTTGAGTAAGTTATTCTGCCTCCTTGGGCTTGGTTTTCGCATCTGTAATACTGGATTGTTGTAAGGGTTGAATATAGTTAATATACATAAAACCTTTAGCACAGGCCCTGGTACAAAGTATAAGGCCAAAAAGCATTAGCTATGTTTATTGGCAATGTGGAAATGAATGAGGAGATTTGGTTTCTAAAATTGGTGTCAATAATTCAAATATTTGTAAAAAAAACTGTGGCCAGGCGTGGTGATAATCCCAACATTTTGTGAGGCCAAGGTGGGTGGATCACCTGAGGTCAGGACTTCAAGACCCAGCCTGACCAGCATGAAGAAACCCTGTCTCTACAAAAAATACAAAAGTAGCCCGATGTAGTGGTGTATGTCTGTAATCCCAGCTACTCAGGAGGCTGAGGCAGGAGAATCACTTAAACCCTGGAGGCAGAGGTGGTGGTGAGCTGTATCGTGACATTGCACTCCAGCCTGGGCAACAAGAGCAAAACTCAGTCTCAAAAAGAAAAAAAAAATGTGTTTAGGACCAAGTTAAATCAGAGCCAAATCAGATGAAATGAAAGTATAGCAGTGATCAGTGTGCCTTCTTACTGCCTCTGAGGACCAAAATGAAAATTGTGCATTAGCTAGTATTGAGTGTTCACGCTAGGGAATGTTGGTGTCGTGCATATTTCGGATCTAGATGATATAGTTAAGAGAAATTTATCAGGAGATCAAGAGATAAGTGAAAAATGGGCCTTCAATAATTTGGGAGTTTAAAAAATTTGTACTGGAAAGATATTTAAAGTATGTTATCCATTAGCCACTCACCCCAACTATCCTTGGAGAATAGCATGATTGGAAACAGATGCAAAAACTGCAGTCAATTCATGATTCCCACAGAGTAGGCAGATTTTAATTGCCAGGATATTTTAGTCACCTTTGATTTAATAGCCTTTGGCTCTTATTTTTTCTCTTTTGAATTTGTTTTTGTAAGATATGACAAAAATTAGCTTTCTAACACCTCTTCACAGTTTTTAAGAGTTTCTAGTAGAGCATATCCTAATAATGTGGACTCAATAAATACTGAAAATAATGAGAGATTGCTGTTAGCCATTATTTATTATAACACTCCATTTCTCTCTGTTATTAGATTCCAATACCCTCAAGTAGCTTTATAAAGAATATTCACTTAGGCCTGGCACAGTGGGACATAGGCACCAGTTAAAAGTGAGGCCATGTGCTAAGGTAATTGAGTAAACATTTGAATAGTGAAATCCCCAGACTTCCTCCCCAACTCAGCCCCCAGAACTCTGCAGCTAGGCGTATACTCCCAAGCCAAGATAGGAATGAGCCTTCCTTAGGAAATCTACTAGCACCGTGAGGAGATAAAAAGGCCTAATGATACTGGCTTTGGAGCCTTCCCAAATAAAGAGCCAGATTAGATCACTCTGCAGTGCATTCCACAATCAGGAAGTCTACTTATTAGTCTTGCCCTTCAAGTACAATTCTGAGTGCTCTAATTTTGAATACAAGCCACAAACTGCCAGGCATCAATCGGCAAACATCTGAGGAAATCCTCTAAGATTAGAGACAAAGCCTCGAGCAAGCTAACCAAAAGGCAAAACAACTCAGAGAGAAGAGAAATATTCAGGCAGAAAAAAACTTCAAAATCTTATAGGAGATAAGAGAAGCATTGTTCCTATGAGAAAAAAGAAGACAATTCTAAGCATTATTCAGAGAATAAGAGCTCTTTGAAATTAAAAAATAAAATGCAAGAAATAAAAATAACAAAAACTGGAAGATAAACTTGGAGAAATTTCCCCAAAGTAAAACAAAATGACAAAAATACAAAATAAGAGAAAAATGCTTTTTTTTTTTTTGAGACAGAGTCTCACTCTGTTGCCAGGTTGAAGTGCAGTGGTGCAATCTCGGCTCACTGCAACTTCTGCCTCCCGGGTTCAAGCAATTCTCCTGCCTCAGCCTCCTGAGTAGCTGGGACTACAGGTGCATGCCATGTTGCCCGTATACGGCTGATTTTTTGTATTTTAAGTACAGACGGGGTTTCACCATGTTGGCCATGACGGTCTTGATCTCTTGACCTTGTGATCCACCCACCTTGGCCTCCAAAGTGCTGTGATTACAGGCATAAGCCACTGTGTCCGGCCCAAAAAATGCTTTTTTAAAAAGTAAGGTACCACTGCAAAAGGTCCAATATCTGATTAAAAGAAATCACGGGAAGAGAGACCTGAGAAAGCAGCAAGGACGAAATCATCAAATAAAATGCCTAGGTGCTGAAGAATGCACCAATATCCAGACAACAAACTGAAATACAGTCCCAAAGCACACTGTTACTAATTTTCAGTAGTGGGGTCAAGGAGAAGATCCCAGTTTTTTTCTGAAAAAGAAAACAAACCACCACCAAAATAGTTTTTGTACAGAGCACCAAGAATGAAAACAGCATGGGTCCTCTCAACAGCCGTACTGACAGCAGAAGACAACACAGCAAGGTTAAATTTCTGAAGTAATGTGATTTTAAGATGGAAATTCTCTTTCAAATTACTAAATCTATGCTTTTTGTCTATTCATTTACAATATGTTAATCCATATATTTTTAGGCATATACAATTTTTTGAAGCCTAATCTTCCATGTACCTTTCTGGGGAAGCTACTAGAGTGTGTCTCAACAAACTAAGGAGGAAAACAAGAAAGAGAATGACAAGGGGTCAGCACCAGAGGGTGAGTCCTGGTGAAGAGATCCAAGATGGCCGCCACACAGCTGCCTAGGGAGCAACCACTCAAGGCGAAAATAAGACAACGGCTAATGTGATTAAAATATTACCGGCAGATCATGCAAGTAAGGGAACGTTTGAGGCTGAAAAAAAGGTAAGTAGCAAGAAAATGAAAAGTATTAATCAGGAGAAAACAAAAAATTGAGAAAGAAAAATTGACAGCTGCACAAGATGATTTTATTGCGAATCCTGCATACACAGTTATGATAATGTACGCGGTTAAATTTTACCTAACTGAAATGTTGGTTTGGGGAGAATGAGGACACGAGGAGGGTTTGGAAAAGGAGAGTGGCTGGTTTAGGGACCGGGAGGTGAAAGGAAGCTCAGTTCTCATCTTCCACATGGGGAGTGAGTAGATAGCATGCTAACAATTACAAAATTAAGACTTCACAACATAGGTGTGTTACGAACTTAGGTGTGTTAAGATTTAGAGGAAAATACCCAAAGAATCAGCTGGAAATTTTGATGGTAATGGCTTTTGGGGGCTGAAAATTTGAGGGTGGGTTGGCAGCTGAGAGCGATCCAATTTCTTTGTCGAGTTTTGTAGAAAATTTGCCTCAAAACTATGCAAAAACAATTTTGATAATTTTTTTAAATATTGAAAGAAAAAAGCCTGCAAAGCATATATGACATTGAAATTAAATAAATAGGATTAAAAGGGAAATATATGACTTAAAAATGGCAGACAGAGGAAGCTTAGCAAATTCTGAGTTATAACTGCACCATTTGTAATCAGTGAGCTTCACTGATATCTGTTCATCAGAAGATTAAACAGAGGACCTGAACCATGGAAATAGCCTTGGATGCCCTATAATTGGTTAGACCAGCAGTTCTCAAACTTGTTAGCATCAGAATCCATTTTGCCCTTAAAAAAATTAATAAGGACCCCAAAGAAGTTTAGTTTCTGTTGTTTCTATCATATTAGGAATGAAAAGTGAAAACGATTTTAAATATGTATTATCTATTTTAAAATAATGATAATAAACTCATTACATTTTATGAAAAGAAAATATATTTTCCAAAACAACAGAAATATGAGTGAGAAGAGTAGATTTTTTTTTTTAACCTTTTGGCAAGTCTCTCGCATCTGGATTCCCCTGCCTCTGCATTCAATCTGTTCTGTTGCTATTTTGGTTGAAATATACAAAGGAAATCTGGCCTCCCACATATAAGATTATGATCTTCCCTTTCTGCGTAATTATTGTGGGTATTCTTTGTTAGTTCACCAAAACCCGACATAAAAAAGTTTCTTAAGGGTTAGTTAAAATATGGCAGTGAAAACTATATTAATGAATTTCTCAAACTCTGTTACATTGAAATTCATTGGTCTACAGTGCACTTGGAATGGGTCTTTTACTTTAAGCATGATTTTATAACCTCACACATGGGCTTAATGAATTGTGCAGATCTACAGAATGTTGACACATCTATTGTACACTATATACTTTTTAAAATCAGTCATTAGTATCACCTCCAATCTCATCATAAAGTCTTTTTTTTTCTTTTTTTTTTGAGACAGAGTCTTGCTCTGTTGCCCAATCTGCAGGGCAATGGAGCAATCTCAGCTCGCTGCAACCTCCACCTCCCAGGTTCAAGAAATTCTCCCAACTCAGCCTCCCAAGCTACAGGCACCCACCATCATGCCTGGCTAATTTTTGTATTTTTAGTAGAGACAGGATTTCGCCATGTTGGTCAGTCTGGTCTTGAACTCCTGACCTCGAGTGATCTACCTGCCTTGGCCTCCCAAAGTGCTGGGATTGCAAGCATGATCCACTGCTCCCAGACAAAAAGTCTGTAAGTATTTACAAGCTGACAAATTACTGGTGGCAAACAAATATTTCCAAAATTCTAATATTTTCCTAATTTGCAAATATTTTCAGTTGCTTTCCTCAAAGTGATAGCTTCATTTTGTTAAATTTTGAGAACATTTCTTCCGGATACTCATATTGGACTAATTGTAATTTGGCATTTTAATAAAAATGTTCCATGAAACATGGTGTTCAATGGTGCCTCAATATGTTCAATTCAATCAATGGCACAGGCATCTTTATCTTGAAACAGTCATGGTGCCTCAGCATGCAGCAGGAGTGCTTTATGCAGTGAGTCACAGCAAACATCAAAAAGACATCTGAGTCACTGGACGCCTGTAGTCCCAGCTACTTAAGAGGACGAAGAGGCAGGAGGATCCCTTGAGTCCAAGAGTTCAAGAGCAGCCTAGGCAACATAGTGAGACATCACCTCATTATTATTATTATTAAAAAGAGACATCTACTCAAAGGTTAAAATTTAATAAGGTTAAGAATTTTTACTGGTGTATGGAGAACATTCTTTTTTTTTTTTTTTTTTTTGAGACAAAGTCTCACTCCATCACCAGGCGCCAGGCTGGAGTGCAGTGGCGCAACCTCGGCTCACTGCAACTTCTGCCTCCCGGGTTCAAGCAATTCTCCTGCCTCAGCCTCCCGAGTAGCTGGGACTACAGGCGTGCGCCACCATCCCCAGCTAATTTTTTTGTATTTTTGGTAGAGACAGGGTTTCACCATGTTGGCCAGGATGGTCTCGATCTCTTGACCTCGTGATCCACCCACCTCGGCCTCCCAATGGAGAATATTCTTAAGTGAAACTTAAGAACAATTCTTTTTTTCTGCCATTGCCTGACAAAATAATATGACAACCAGTACAGGTGGGTAACACTGTCGCCATGGGTGCTCAGTTGCCAGCAGTTGTACCCACTGCTGCTTTTGTGCTGTCCAGGTTTATGGCAAAAGGGCAAATAACATACTATCATGACCTTGTGGACACCCAGAAAATGTCTCAGGACTTCTTCTGGGCTACACTGTAAGCTCCTGGAGAGGTCAGATTGATTCTCACTTTTTGTTTCTGTAGGACTGTGTTTAGCACATCATAGGTGGTCAAAAAGTATAATGAATTGGACCAAACTGAATGAAGAGAACAGTTAAAGTGAAAGTTACTTGAGTGGGGACGACAGTGGGTAAATTAATGAGAATACAAGGAAAGAGGTGGGCCCTCAATAAACAAATTAAAATTTCTGTATGGAATGTGATCTTACTGTGTTTGCTATTTTCTTTTAAACCTCTTCCCTCCAATCCTTTTTCCCCTAACTGGCACCATAATGGCATAGAGAATGAAACAGCACAAAGCCCAGCCTTGTATTCAAGCCTTTCTCATCCAGCTAAAGCCAATATCTAGCCATACCTTCTCCCTGTTCTCAAATTAATTGTCTGGCTCTGTATAAATATCTGGTGATCCAGTCTGCCCACAAGTAATATACTTTCACTATTTCATAGCGACTCTTTTTTTTTTTCCTTGCCTTTAACATCCACCTAAAAATGCAAACATTTCCATGATGTATCTTCTGGTGACCCAAACCCTAGTGATATATCCCTTCTCTGGCCAACTATTTAAGAAAGTTTAGGTCACATGACTTAACCCTTTGTAAATAGACAAGCATCAACTGCTTGCTAATTGTCTAATGTGAGATAATCTTATTTCCCTAGATTTCAAGTTACTAGAGTGTGGAAATTTCCTTTTTCAAGGTGAGACTAAGAGGTAAGGAGACAGATTCTACTTGTGGTTTGTGAACCACTAAGTACTATGTAATCTGTCATCATTTATTTTTCTTGCATACCCCATAGTGTTTAATATGGCACAGGCTCACTGGAAGTCTTTAATAAATACTTGTGGATTAATTGAATGCAGAAAGCTAGGGCTGTTATTTGGGAGAAAGATCACCCACAAGGGAGTTAAAAGACATGAAGGATTTTATGTGGTAAGTTTGAACAGAGCAAAGCCAAATAAAATTGCCAAATTCCAATTTTTCAATTAATTTCCACTGCATTTTATTTGTCCAATCTAACAGACCCAGGCAAAATGTGGCACTCTAATAGAGAATACAGTTCAAAAGAAGAAGACCTTTTGGTTCCATAAATAAGCTACTTCCTATTACATAGCTCTTTTAAGAATAATGAAATTAAATTTTCCCAGAATCAATCATTTTAATGCCTCGATAAGATGCTTTCATGGAAAGAATCATTTGAGACCTTTGCTGAAATCTTAGGAAATTTTGTCATTAGTCACGCAAAATAATCCTGTGCGCACTCATGCGTGTGCATGCGCGTGCGCGTGCACGCACACACACACACACACACACACACACACACGACTAGGCCAGGCGCAATGGTTCACGCCTGTAATCCCAGCACTTTGGGAGGCTAAGGCAGGTGGATCACGAGGTCAGGAGTTTGACACCAGCCTGGCCAATAACAAGGTGAAACCTTCTCTCTATTAAAAATACAAAAATTAACTGGGCGTGGTGGGGGGGCACCTGTCGTCCCAGCTACTCAGGAGGCTGATGCAGAAGAATCACTTGAACCCGGGAGGCAGAGGTCGAAGTGAGCCAAGATCTCGCCACTGCACTCCAGCCTGGGCAACAGAGTGAGACTCCGTCTCAAAACAATCAATCAAACAAAAAGCCTGCCACAGGAACTGCAACATGGAAATATCTATTGTCTACTTATTATCTGTCAGATACATGGATAGTATTTATTTAATCCTCCCAACAAACCTCCAACAGAGGTGTTCTTATTTCCATTTAGAGAAAAAGTAAGAATAAGAAGCTTTTCCAAAATTACAGAACCTTCAAATTCAGGATTCAGCATTGGGAACTACAGGCGTCTGAATCTGAAAGCCATCCTCTTTCCTCTTCACCTT
The DNA here is from genome assembly GCF_009761245.1 of Sapajus apella. Taxonomy (NCBI): domain Eukaryota; kingdom Metazoa; phylum Chordata; class Mammalia; order Primates; family Cebidae; genus Sapajus; species Sapajus apella. The sequence goes on along the minus strand of NW_022436989.1, from coordinate 7,675,053 downwards.
GTAAAGCCACTTCTTGTTTCAACAAGATGTCAAATAAGTAGTCTGATGAAGAATTGACTAATTAAATGCATTACAAGCTACTATCTGAATATTAAATAATACGCAATGCTTCTTCTTGTTAGTTCAAAGATTCTTTACACAAAGGGGAAAATATGAAACCTTTTTGGGATGAAGTGTGTGTTTGGGGTGATAGTGGTTATTTGGAGGGCAGATGATGCAATTGCCTGCTTGTTGCTGACTCAGAAATGTAGAGAAATCGTAACTATAAACAGATGGCCTCAGGGCTCCATTCCTTTTGTGAACTCTATGACCCAGATTCAACAAACCTACGGTCGTGGCACTGAAGTCCTTTTACTACAGTCCTTTTGCCTTGCCATCCTAACAAAATGACTGAAATGTAAAAATGACAGGGTCACTTGTGAACTTTACTAGCAGTCCTGCCTCTGAGCCATTTTGTGCTCTCAGGGTTACGATTCTTACGCTAACAGGTGGTGTCAGAAATCAAAACCTAATCCTCCAGGGGCTGCCTTGGTGTTCAGTTTCACCTTTCACTGAAGGTGTAATCCACGCCATTAGTTTAATATTTCTCTGTGGGAAAGACACCAAGAGACATGATCTTGGAGAATGTCCTGGGATTTTCAATATCTCTAGAGGAAATTATTTATATTTGACATGGATTTTTCTCTGTAGCATTTACTATACAGAAATTTGAGACACTACAGAATTTCTGCGTGTGTGTGTTTGTATGTGTGTGTATGTGTGTGTGTCTCTGTGTGTGTCTGTGTGTGTATGTGTATGTGTGTGCCTGTGTGTGTGTGTATGTGTATGTGTGTATATGTGTGTGTGTCTGTATGTGTGTGTGCACAGGAACATATTTGTTTTTAACTTAGTGTCTCTTTACAAACCCATTGCAGTGTACTAAAAAAAAAAAATGAAGACTTGTGACTAGAGAATGCAATGCTCCTTAGGCTGAATTCATGGTGGATGGACTTCTGTCTGTTACTGCATATGGAAGGGCAAGACGTTGGCAAAAATTGCTGTATGAATACATTCTGTAACACAATGGCATAACAAATTGATTTAGACAAGAACAGAATAGCTGAGGATGGAAAGAATGTTCCAAGCCCAGCTATTAATCCAAGTACGGGATAGGGTTGCTACCTTTTGTCTGGGTTTCCCAGGAGGTTTAGTCAAGGGCACCCGTCCATGTGAACCTTAGGTGGTCTCCATAGCAACTGCTTAGGTGGTCAGGGACTGAGTCAGTGGATGGAGCTAAGAGGACCGGGTAGACCTGGGATCCTGGGGCACTTTGTAAATCTCTGTGCTAGCAGGACCACATATCTAGATGACATTTTCTAGTCCATCTCCCCATTCTCACCCACTTGTTTCCTTTATTTCCTTTTTATGTTCCTGGTTAAATAAAACCTGTAGGTAGACATCTACACAATGGCCTTTGAACTTTTTGTGTTTAGGGGTGTATTAAAGGCAAGATCCCCATGAGTGCCAATGTTACAGGTTTTTTTTTTTTTAAGTTACCTGTTCAGACCTGGCCCAGTGGCTCACACATATAACCCTAGCACTTTGGGAGGCCAAAGTGGAAGGATCACTTGAACCCAGGAGTTCAAGGCCAGCCTGGACAATATAATGAGACCCTGTCTCTACAAAAAATTTAAAAATCGCCTGGGCATGGTGTAACAGCTTCTTGGGAGACTGAGGCAGGAGGACCTCTTGAGCCCAGAATGGGAAGGCTGTAATGAGCTGTGAACATGCCACTGTACTCCAGCCTGGGTGACATAGTGAAACCCTGTCTCAAAAATAAATAAATAGGGCTGGGTGTGGTGGCTCACGCCTGTAATCCCAGAACTTTGGGACACTCAGGTAGGTAGATCACTTGAGGTCAGGAGTTTGAGACCAGCCTGGGCAACATGGTGAAACCCCATCTCTACCAAAAATTACAAAAATCAGTCAGGCACAGTGGCACGCGCCTTTTGTCCCAGCTACTCGGAAGGCTGAGGCAGGAGGCTTGCTTGAGCCTGGGAGGTGGAGGTTGCAATGAGATGAGATTGTGCCATTACACTCCAGCCTGGGTGATAGAGCAAGACCCTGTCTCAAAAACAAAAACAAAAACAAAAAAACAATTAAAATTAATAAATAAATAATAAGCTGGGTTCGGTGGCTCACACCTGCAATCCCAGCACTTTGGGAGGCTGGGGCGAGTGGATCACAAGGTCAAGAGATCGAGACCATCTTGGCCAACATGATGAAACCCCATCTCTACTAAAAATACAAACATTAGCTGGGTGTGGTGGCACGCGCCTATAGCCTCAGCTACTCGGGAGGCTGAGGGAGGAAAATCACTTGAACTCGGGAAGCAGAGTCTGCAGTGAGCCGAGATCGCACCACTGCACTCCAGCCTGGAGAACAGAGCAAGACACCGACTGAAAAAATAAAATAAAATAAATAATAAAGTTACTTGTTTGAAGAGAGTTGATGATTTTAAGTTGTAGCAGTCTTAACTTCCACCAGGTTCCCTCCCTTACTTTTCTCATAGGTGGGGTTAGGAGAAAGCTAATGAAGCATTACCTCAGGTACTCCAGGACCTGACAATATATGCACATGGCATATGGTTCTGTAACAACTGCAATAGTAAGGTATATTAAGTGCAATAGATCCGTCAGGTGGCACTGGTGTGGCCACAGACATATTTTGTATTTTTCATCTCAGGGAGACTTGAGTTGGAGCTACGTTTTGTTTGCATTGGGTATGATGTATTTACGTAGTTTATAGTTGCTCTTGTTTATGGATAACTCAGTCTTCCAGGACTGAAATGCCTTTCAGGAATACTGTGTTGTCTTTCTTTTTGTCAGAGTTATATATTCGAAATTTGGGATGGTGTTCCTTAAGAAGAACTTTCAAATCAGGTACGTTTTAGGTTCCAGCAAACCTGGATCTGCCCTTAAATTTCTTTTGTGTCTCTGATATTTACCTCATGTGATATTTTATTTTACATGGATATGGGATACCATATTGTTGAATGTGTGATCGTGCACTTGGAGATTACCTTTATGGCACTTTCTATCATTATTACACATTTTTCATTAGGTCAGGACAAAGTTCTATTCAACAGTTATGCATGGTTGTATTCTATAATGTCATATCTTCATTTACATATGAAATGGTAACATCAAATTAGCAATATCAATTCTTAAAATTAAGAGCACTCTCAATTTGCCAAAATTTGACTGTAATATTTTTTCAATGTGCTTCATAAATGGATGTGAAGAAGGCTTCAGATAATAAATAATATTTTACAAATGGTTTTATAGGCTATGTTTTTATCAACTGAAGTAAGTATCATCAATTAAACCAATGCTTTAGAGAATTCATACCTTCACTTTGATTTGTTGGATACATTCACTCCAAATAAGTATTTAAGAAGTTATTCCTGGCCGGGCCGGTGGCTCATGCCTGTAATCCTAGCACTATGGGAGGCCGAGATGGGTGGATTACCTGAGCTCAGGAGTTTGAGACCAGCCTGGGCAACATGGTGAAACCCCATCTCTACCAAAAATACAAAAAATTAGCTGAGCGTGGTGGCAGGTGCTTGTAGTCCCAGCGCTACTTGGGAGGCTGAGGCAGGAGAATCGCTTGAACCCGGGAGGCAGAGGCTGCAGTGAGCCAAGATCATGCCACTGCACTCTAGCCTGGGTGACAGAGTGAGACTCTATCTTCAAAAAAAAAAAAAAAAAAAGAAGTTATTTCTATTTATCGTGTTTTCATTAAACTCAATTATTTTACACTTTAGGGTAGAGCCAACTTTAACTAAGAAAAGAGACCTCTGCTTGGTCATGTACAGTTTTTTTTGCAGTGGTTTACATTAGGGTCACAGACAAACACTAAGTCATTTAACCTCTGAGCTTCTGTGTTTTTCTTTGAAACCAGGGGTCTTTATTTCCCCTGTGTGATATTTGTACCATTAAGCTTTAAATTACTGTTTAAAATGCTAAGACAGATAAATATATAAAATCTTTCAAAAAGAAAATGGTGACTAGTTTTATTACAGGTTACAAATTAAATTGAGGATCTCTGTTTCTGGCCAAAGTGGAGTAAAGGCACTTAATTTATGCTCTTACCTGAAACAGCTAAAACCAATGCCAAAACCCAGACTGAACCAGAACAAACCAGACAAAATATTTGAAACCATGGCTTTCAAGACACCAAATACCAGGAAACAACAATGATCTCTGGAAGATGGAAAACAAAGTGAACCTTATGATTGCCCCAGCTTACTGCTTTGAGAGAGTTTCTAGGTTGCATTGCAGGAAGGGGAAACTCAGATGGAGCCCGACAAACTTCAGAGTTGAGGAGATGAAACCGACTCTGAAGAGATCAAGGCAGCTGGAGTTCTCAGGACAGAATTTGTGAGATGAGAGAGAGCTGCAGTGATCTTCAGAAAGCCTTCCTCTGGTATTCAGCTGAATCTGATCAAAGAATGCATGTGAGGAAACTACCCAATGCCAGGAAAAGAATTAATCAAATGGATTAGAAACTTCGAAGGATCAAAACATTTTCATGTAATTTAACTGCTCCTGAGAACAAAACTCAAGAATATTTAAGGGTTACAAAAAATATCCAGTACCCAACAGGGTAAAATTCACAGTATCTGGCATCCAATCACAGATGTCCAGGCATGCAAAAACAAAAAAACCAAAAACAAACCAATAAAAACCCAAAAAAACAAAAAACAAAACAAAACAATAACCCAGGAAAGTATGAACCATAGTAAAGAGACAAAGCAATCAACCAAAATGGAACAAGAACTAACAGAAAGGATAAAATTAGCAGAGCACTACACTGAAAAGTTATTATAATGATATTCCATTTATTCGGAAAGTTGAGACATGGAAAATATTAAAAGACTCAAACTTCTAAAGACGAAAACTGTAATAGCTGAGATTGAAAATACACTGGATGGGATTAACAGGAGATTATGTGTTGCAAAATAAAAGTTTAATAAACTTGAAGGCATAGCAACAGAAACTGTTTAAAAAGAAAAACAGAGAAAAAAATTTTAAAAATACAAAGATCATTGTGAGATATGGGATAACTTCATTTGGCCTGATATATGTATAACTGAAATCCCCAAAGGAATAGGGGAAGAAAAATAATTGAAAAAACAATAGCCTACTATTTCCAAATTTAGTAAAAATTATAAACCAACAGATCCCAAGAATCCCAATAAATCTCAAACACAATAAAAATGAAGCAAATCACATCAAGAAACACCATAATTGAATTGCTCAAAATCAGTGACAAAAAATAAATCATGAAAGTAGCAAGACTAAAAAAAAACATTATATACAAGAAACAAAGACAAAAGTACATTTCTCTTTAGAAAAAAATTACAATAAAATAATGTCTTTAAAGTATTGAAAGAAAAAACCCTACAAACCTAGAATTCAATACTCAACAAAATGATTTTTCTAGAAATAAAGCAATATATACATATATCTTTTCATATATATAAAAACCAAAAGAATTCATCAATAGTAGATTATTAATTCATCAATAGTAGATTATTAATCTAATAGTAGATTATTAATAATAGTAGATTATTAACCTTCAAGTCAAAAAGAAATGATATTAGGTAAAAATGTGCATCTGTACAGAGGGATGCAGAGCAACAGAGATGGTAACAAGTGAGTAAATATAGAAGATTTTTCCTTATTATTTGAATTACTTTAAAAGATAACTGACTATTTAAAAATAAAAACAAGCCAGATGCATCGGCTCGAGCCTGTAATCCCAGCACTTTGGGAGGTTGAGGCAGGCAGATCACTTGAGGCCAGGAGTTTGAGACCAGCCTGGTCAACATGGCAAAACACTGTCTCTACTAAAAATACAAAAATTTGCCAGGGGTGGTTGGGTGTGCCTCTAACCCCAGCTACTTGGGAGACTGAGGCATGAGAATCGCTTGAACCTGGGAGGTAGAGATTGCAGTGAGCTGTGATGGATCACACCACTGCACTCCAGCCTAGTGACAGGGTGAGACCCTGTCTCAAAAAAATAAATTAAAATAATGTATTGTAGCATTTATAACATATATATAAATACAATATATGACAATAATCACATAAAGGCCAGAAGGGAAGAAGTGAAAGTGTACTTCTTTTAGGGTTCTTATATTATACATACAGTTGTATACTATTGCTTGAAGATAGACTATAATAAGTTAAAAATATGCATGATAAATTCTAAAGCAAAGACTAAAATAATAACAAAGAGTTATAGCAATGTGCCAACAAAGGAGATAAATAGGATTCATAAAAAATTTCTCCATCCAAAGAAGACAGATGATGAAGTAAAGTGGAACAAAGAAGAGATGGAAAAAATGTGAAGTAAATTGTAGGATAATAGACTTATACCTAACTATATCAATAACCACATTAAATGTAAATGGCCTTAAAAAAGATATTTCTAGATTGGATTAAAAAAAGCATATGCCATCTATAATAAATACACTCTGAATATAAAAACTAAAATAGGTTAAAAGTAAACAGATGAAACACAGTATACCATGCTAACACCAATCAAAAAAGCTGGAGAGGCACCTAGCCTTTCTTTCTTGATTGAAAGAAAGCTAGATGAAGGAGTAACATACTGTCTATATTCTCAAATGAATGACCCAATTGTCTATGCAGAAAATCTAATGGAATTTATAAAAAGATACCAGAAATAAATAATATATAAATGTAGCAAGGCTACAGGATAAAAGGTCAATATGTAAACAGAATTGTACTTTCATATACTAGGAACAAACATTTGGAAGTAAAAATTTAGAAAGGAGTCAGGCACAGTAGCTTGCACTTGTAATTCCAGCTACTTAAGAGGCTGAGGCAGGAGGATTGCTTGAGCCCAGAAGTTTGAGGCTGCAGTGAATTAGGATTGTGGCTCTTCTGCACTCCAGCCTGAGTGATGGAGTGAAACCTCTTGAATTAAAAAAAAAAAAAAAAAAAGGCAAGATCATTTAACAATTACAACAGAAATATGAAGCACTTTTGAAGAAAACTAGAAAACTGACAAAAGATATACAAATACATACACTAAGAACCACAGAATATTTGAGAGAAATTAAAGAAGACTTAAATAAATGGAGAGAGACATATCTGGTTCATGAGCTGAAACACTCAGTATTGTTAAGATATCAGTTCAATTATGTCAATTATGCTTCACTAAAATTTTAAAAAATGCAGTAGAAACTTATGTTGATTCTGTATTGGGCCGTTGTTTGCCTCCTGCTGGATTTCTACTGTTTTTACAATTCAGTTGAATATATCTTCTATTCTGTGGATCCTTTAAGTGATTGATGTATAAACAGAGATACTTATTTGATTTTCATAGGTATTAACATTTTTTTCCTGGAAAGCTAGGTTGTTAGGTCCATGCTACTGTCTTTTTAAAACGAAATTAACTAGAATATGGAAGGTTGTGAACAAGCTTCAGAAAGTTGAGGAAACTAGCAAAAAACCAATATGTCCCCACTCCCTTCCCTTTTTTTTTTTTTTTTTGAGACAGAGTCTCACTCTGTCGCCCAGGCTGGAGTGCAGTGGTACAATCTCGGCTCACTGCAACCTCTGCCCACAAAAACCTCTGGCTCCCGGGTTCAAGCAATTCTGCCTCAGCCTCCCAAGTAGCTAGGATTATAGGCATGCAACACCATGCCAGGCTAATTTTTGTATTTTTAGTAGCTATGAGGTTTCATCATGTTGGCCAGGCTGATCTCGAACTCCTGACCTCAGGTGTTCTACCCGCCTCAGACTCCCAAAGTGCTGGGATTACAGGGATTGCAGCCACCACACCCAGCCACCCCTTTTCATAAAAGGACTGAGACACTTATTGTCCACACATGACAATATGACAATGTTCATATGTAGACAATAAGAGAACCAATCAAATTGTGTTATGCACAAAGGGTCTTTAAAGTGAGGAGGGAACTCGTTTGGTACAGACAATCTTATATTAGTTTCACTACTTTGTTCATTACCCCCAATAAAGTCATTCCAAAAATGATGGTGTCAGGCGAATATGATCTAAGTAATCAGGCATTTGTAGGCCGTGTCATGAATACTTCTACCATCACAACAATGTTAAATTCCTTCCTCTCTTACTACATTAATCATCACTGTGCTGAGCTTAGGGCTGCCTACCTGTGGACTGTAAAGAACAGAGACTGACTCTGTGATTTAGGCAGGAAACAGGGTATACATGAGAGAACTGTATAACCAGGTTAAATACCTGCATATTGCAATCATACATGATTTCAGCATTTGGAACACTTTAAAAGTATCTTTGATAAGAATGATTTTCATATTGAACTAGTATGTCTATTTTTCATCTCAAAGTCATGTGTAGTTCTTCTACTGCATGTAAAAAAATCTTCCAGTTTTATTCCATAATATTCTAACTATATTCAACTTAACAAAGAACATTTCCTACAACAGGTAGAATCAACTGGTAGAAATAACACCAGTCACTAAGAGGAAGTCTATAAATCTAGGTTTATTCTAAAAGATTGGATGACCTTGAACAAATTTCATTATCTGTAAAACAAGAAGTGTTTGAATTGGCTGATTTCTAAGATGCCTATCAAATCAAAAATGTCCGATTGGAACTACACTATAGAAAAAGACAGTGGGCCCAGTGGCTCATGCCTGTAATCTCAGCATCTTGGGAGATCAATGCCGGCAGACCACCTGAGGTCAGGAGTTCGAGACCAGCCTGGTCAACATGGTGAAACACTGTCTCAACTAAAAATACAAAAAAATTAGCCAGGTATGGTGGCAGGTGCCTATAATCCCAGCTACTGGAGAGGCTGGGGCAGGAGAATTCCTTGTACCCGGGAGGCAGAGGTTGCAGTGAGCAGAGATTGTGCCATTGCACTGCAGCCTGGGAAAGAAGAGTGAAACTCCATCTCAAAAAAGAAAGAAAGAGAGAAAGAGAAAGAAAGAAAGAGAAAGAAAGAGAGAAAGAGAGAAAGAAAGAGAAGGAAGGAAGAAAGGGAAGGAAGGAGGGAAGGAAGGAAGGAAGGACAGATGGACTTGGGTCAATTTCTTGTCTGGCATGTATGGTAATTCCTGCCTTATGACAGGCTTTTCACGGGTGCTCAGTGGACCGTCAAATGGCATTGCCAGTCACTTCCTAGCGTTCAAATTGAGGAAATAAAACTGCTGATTTTTTTTTCTTTTTTGAGCACCAAGGAAATAAAGAAGCCAAACACCAGAGCTGGGCTGTCCATCAGTTCTCCCATTTCAGAGACATTCTGACTGCCAGGACCAGCCACCTACGTCAGTCAGCATGACCACTTGGAATTGACCAATTCCAGCAGGGAGTTTGATTACACCCACAGGGCCTCATGAGGATTTTGGCACCTTTCGATCCAAGATGTAATTGACACTGAACGAATGAAAAATAAGCATCTTCTTCCCCTTCTCTTGTCGTCTTCTCCAGCTTTAATTATAGCTGGAATATTCCAACGGATTTATTAGGTCAAAGGAAGCCCAGCTTTTTTTAATATTAAAAAGATGTGTTTGTGTCTGAATATTCAGACAAATCCTTTACATTGCCCATGGTTTGCAGAAGGATTTTAGTGATAGCTAATCACAGAATCAAATTTATCCCACTGGTGTGTTTCCTTCATTTTAATCACCTCTAAAGTGATACTGTAAACATGTATTCCTGGAACAGTAATGAAAGTAGTTGTCATTACTTGACAGATAAGACACAGAACGACTTTTCTAAGTCTTACTTGTTTGCATTCTATGAAATTAGACAAACCACTGGCAACTCAAATTATTTTAGAGAGTACAAAGTCTTCCCCATCTGCTGACAAATTATGTCCCTATGTCAACAGAGGGGAAACATTGCCCATAACTAGTCCATTTTGTCCCCTGCTGGACTTCAAGCTAATGATGATAGAGAGTTAAAACCAAACTATTTTCTTTCAGTTGTGAGGTACGCATCTTCCATAAATTCTTGTTCCTTATAGATAATGCTCTATTTTTCTTAGTGGATTGGTTGTTTGGGAAACTACCAGTTCAACAATTTTGATGGAATCACCTAAATATTTCAGGCAAGCAGTTGACTGAAGTGGCCAGTGCCAGTGGTTGAATGGTTATTGGCTTAGCACTTGTTTTACCTCCTTGTCAGAAAGGAATATGCAGAGAGACACTCTGAAAAGGGATGATCATTGTGACAATGCAGCCAAAACTAACTCTCCACTGGTTTTATAAGTAAAACAAAATGCTTTCCTTACTTGAATAATAAGCCCTTTAATCTTATAGTAGAATTATTCATTGGCCTATGGAATTAAAACTATGAAAGTAATGCTGAATAGAGCTGAGACTGGAATGAGGCCAAGTGAGGCAGTGGGCTTCAATTCAAATTTTAAGTGAGAGCAAAAAGTACTCAGTAATTAAGATAAATAATACTAATAAAATATTTTAAAAAGAAACAGCAAGTCAATTTGAAAAAAAAAAAATTGTGATGAATGAAACATCAAAATTGAGCCAGGTACGGTAGCTCATGCCTGTAATTCCAGTATTTTGGGAGGCCAAAGGGGGAGGATCACTTGACCTCAGGAGTTTGAGACCAGCCTGGGCAACAAATGAAGCCTCGTCTCTTTTTTTTTTTTCAACTATTAAAAACATAAATATAAAAAAAAAATCACAATGTAAATAAGGACACAATCAGTATTACTCATTTTTTTTTTCTTTTGCTCAGGCTCCGTATGCAGAACTCTACACAGCATTATTGCTGCCAGTGTCTTTATTTAAAATTTTGATATTTTGTTCACCATGGATTTTTTGGCATTAATTTGGATTTTTTAAACCATTGCATTTAGATTTTATTTATCTTTACTACTTTGGTTCAGACACCCTCTTAAGTCTTATGCCAGAGGTGTTCTGGTCTTGCTCTGGCTTCCTGCAATCTTGATGCTTAATTTCAGGTATAAAATTCCAAAGTCACACAACAAATACTTGGTGAAGTCTGGATTCAACACCAGTCCTCAGGAGGCCTTCCTTTGAGGGCTATACTATTAATGCTTTCCAAGTGGCTGTGGAATCAAAAAGCTCTGAAGGACGTTGCTTTGTTCCTTTCCAGCCTGGGACCTTCCATAACCTGAGTTGCCGGTAGAGGATGGAAACCCTGTGCTAAGGGGTCTCAGAGTTGGGATTCAACTTTGACAGGGATCCAGGAATGAGTTAAGGGCTTTACATAAGAGATAGGCTTAACATTTCTTTTTTGTTGGATGGAATTCAGTTTTAAAACGACCTCCCTACTCCTTAGAAAATTAAAAAATGAGTAATGCAAAAAGGTATCATCTAAGAGCTAAGTTCTCAGAAAAGAACCTACTAGTAGTATCAAAATAACTTCTCTCATGTGGCACATGTGCTTTGCTTACATGACCTCGCCTGTTTATTTATGTGATGCAATGAAGTTCTGAGACACAGGTGTACATCATAGAACAGAAAGGGGTGCTTTTCTTCTAAGAAGGGACAGAAGGAGGAGACGATTGATATAAGTAAGGATAAATGTTTGTTTGCAGAAAAGAAGAGGAATATTAGGCATTTGCAGATGGGTCAAGTACACTTAAAGGAGCTCTTGCTGATTAGCCTAGAACTCAGCAAAGTAGGACCCCAGAATTACTGGTGGAGAGGTGGGGGTGTCAAGGGTGTGGAAGAAGAGGGCAAACATGAGTGAATGATTTTGGAATAGTCTTTGTGATCAGTATGCCCTGTAATCAACAAGATATGGACACAGACAGGAATTCTCTAAAATACAATAATATATATTGGCAGACAAGTCCAAAATTAAAGTAATATTTTGATCCTTATGCTGCTACCCAGTTCCCTAATCTGTCCTTAATGTGCCTTCTCTTTTGTTCTAACTGTGATAGTATTCACCCCTCAGCCTTAGCTGGTAGTGGTATCAGAGGACGTGTTGGTTCTACCTCTTCTTTTACCTTTCACAGCTAAAAGCACCAAGTCTTGACACTTTTAGTTCTAGAATGAGAGTTGCAAAGCCAAATAGTTCTCAAGAATCAGGCCGGTAAAGCAGGCTGAGTTGTGGGAGGGAGGGGAAGCTCACTGTATAAGGGTAACTCTCTTCTTTCATTTAATGTGTTGTTGCATTTATATGCTTAATAGGTTGTTCATTCCAAATACATTGTAGCAAGATTCACTTTTTAATTTTATTATTATTATTATTTTTTTTTTTTGAGAGGGAGTCTCACTCTGATGCCCAAGCTGGAGTGCAATGGTGCAATCTTGGCTCACTGCAACTCCGCCTCCCAGGTTCAAACAATTCTCATGTCTCAGCCTCCTGAGTAACTGGGATTACAGGCACCCACCACCACACCTGGCTATTTTTTGTATGTATAGTAGAGACAAGGTTGCACCATGTTGGCTAGGTTGGTCTCGAACTCCTGACCTCAAGTGATCAGTCCACCTCAGCCTCCCGAAGTGCTGGGATTACAGGCATGAGCCACCGCGCCCAGCACAAGATTCACTTTTTAATAAAGCTTACACAGAAGAAGAATCAAGAACATCAGAGCTTGGGTGTTGTGTGCTGTGCTGAAAAAAAAAAAAAAAAAAAAAAAGAGGAAAGAACAGAATCTTATCTGTTAAATCACAGAATGCTATCAATGGTAAAACCCAAGAAAGAAAAGATATGTACCCAAAATAAGAAGAAAGATTAATCAACCTGCTATCCATTCTGTGAAAGTAACTTTAAAAATATTCTTTCCAACTTTCTCCTATGGCAAACGACCACATATCTTGTAGAAAATGAATTCTCTGGAGAATACAAGCAGCAAAGAACATCTGTGAGCTCAATCATGTACAACAGCTGATTCATCGAGATAGCATAACGTCTTAATTAGGAATTTGAATTTATAGATAATTCAATTTAATGTACTAGGGCCAGCAATAGAATTGTCTATGTTTTCTTTGCACCTTGGTTTGCAGCTCCACCTCCTTCCTCTCAAATGTAGCCTCTTACTAATCTTTTTATTTTTTATTTTTATTTTACTAAGGGGATCTTCCTTCCCTCCTTTGATGAAGCTTCCTGGTTTTGCTTAGAGAGTGTCAGGAAGTTTTTGTGACAGCTGGTCACGTTACTAGCATCACCAGTCCATATTTCCTGTTCAGATTTCAATCAAGCCACAAACCCTTGAGAATCATAGCTTTGGTTTGGTTTGGTTTGGTTTGGCTACAAAACTTTTTTTTAAGAAACCATGAAACCACACAAGGAGTCCATAATCCCAAAAGCTGCCAAACAACCCTGGTTGATCTAGTTAGTACTGTAGCGGAAAATGGGGCAGGGGCAGTCAGACAACATAATTCTAATTAAAATATTCAGAAAACTAAAACTTTTCAACTTAACTCTTTGTTTGGAGTAAAAACAGCCAAATATTGGGGCCTGATAGATACTATGTCAGAAATTAAAACGATTTACTGTTTAAATTTCAGATACTCCAATTAGAATGAAATTAAACTCAATGAGTTTAAACTCTGAGTCGAGGTTTATGAAGCTCTGCCAGTTCCTTTTGCATTAGTTTACAATATTTTATGTTTAAAACAACTGCATAATTAATACTGCAGAAAGCAGTATATGATAAGAACTTACTTGGGAAGTTTTTTTAATCTTCTTTCCACTGTGTATTTCTTAGTAAAGTGCTACATGTGTTTCTTACCATTATTTAAAAAGCAGATCAATAAGATTCATATTTGTAACATTTACACAAATTTTCCAAATTATTATTTGTCTCTGCTTCCAGTGGGTGCCAAAATAAGTTTTGGATCTTTATATTTTCTTTTACCAAGTCATGCAAAGCAAGGATCTCTTCTTTAACTGAGCTTTAAAAACATTTCTGGCAGTGTCAAGATCAAAATAAATAGAAGTTCCATTCCTGAAAACTAACATGGGATTGAGTCAACCATAAAAGTGATGTTGTCGCAACTTATTTCAACAAAGAAAAAGTCCTAAAATTAAAAACATGTTTCTTCTGTCATGTGTCATACAAGGAAAAAAATGGAAAAGAAGGAAATCTTAGTGTGTTCCTAATTTAGATTCTTCTTCTTTACTATAAACATAACCTTCTTCAGCAATGACACACACAAATATGTTTTGCCACTCTTGAGAACTGAGGACATGTCTTTTTTCAGTTTGGGTTCTCACCATTTGGACATTTAAAAATGAAGTTTATATATGTATGTAAGAATGATTGATGATGGGAGATGGGTCTGCTATTTACATGCATGTTTTCTGAACACAGTTTTGGCCTTAACTTGCAAACCTCAACTTGAAAAGTATCATGAAATGTATTTCTTTGGGAAATTATTAGTTTGGGAAGTTAGTCTTAATGTCAAGTTGAAGATGTTTTGATTAATTCACAAATGAGTAAATTGACTAGTTCACAGTATTAGCTATTTTTAAATCAAAACTTAATGGTTACTTACATGTATCGTCTGAATAAAATATTTTATAATTTTAGCCAGTAGGTTTATGGAAATTCACAATGGAAATTCACAATGGGTCAGTGAATCTGATACCCTGCCTTATGAGAAGGATTGGGATTGAAAGGAAAATATCTTTTCATTCAGGTAGAGATCCTTGCGCTGTTTGGTATTTTCTAGGTCAGAAGATTCTTTCTCTTTTCCCTTCAGACACTCATTGTCAGATCTTTCTCCTTAAACATTTAGGGGATGGGAGATGAGTTCCCCAGGCCACATCTGTCAGATTCTACATGGCAGTTACATTCCATACCCATTCTCCCTATCACCACTGTCATGGGGAAGCTTGGAGATTTGTGGAGAAGTCTAGAAGGTTGTGGTGAAGCCATGTAAGGTTGTAACATCAGCTTTGCAGTAGAATCCCCAACTCTCCCCAGGACTGATTAATTCATCTTTAAAATTTGTCATTTCATTTAACAAATATTTTAGGGCAAATATGTACTGGAAGGAGCACAGATCTGGAGTCAGGAGACCAAGAGTGACATTATGCAAAACACCTCCTCAGTCTTATTCTCTGATTCTTTTTTTTTTTTGAAACGGAGTCTCGCTCTGTCACCCAGGCTGGAGTGCAGTGGTGCAATCTTGGCTCACTGCAACCTCCGACTCCCTGGTTCAAGCAATTCTCCTGCCTCTGCCTCCCGAGTAGCTGGGATTACAGGCACACACCACCGTGCCCAGTTAATGTTTGTATTTTTAGTAGAAATGGGGTTTCACTATGTTGGCCAGGATGGTCTCGATATCGTGACCTCGTGATCCATCCACCTCGGCCTCCCAAAGTGCTGGGATTATAGGTGTGAGCCATCAAGCCCAGCTCTGATTCTTTATATATTACAATGAGATAATAATCATTCCTGGTAGAGGTGAAGATAAAGGGGGAGTTTTAGTGAAGACACTTTGTAAACCATAACAACAGAGCAAGCATTCTTATATTCATGTTCAACACACTGTGATAGGTGGTATGGGAATGCAAAGGTGTTTAGTTCACTTCTCTACTGAATTTGCAGTCTCATAAGGGTGTGAACATCTGCATGAGTGACTATAATGTGAATATCATGGGATTGGATAAAATGCTCAGAGAATGCCAATGGATTCCGTCTGGGGTCATCAGGAAGGGTTCATCACAGAGCATGAAGGCATAGCATTTGGGCTTTGAAGGGTGATGGATTTTAATTGGTAAGACTCAAACAACAGGGCATTCCTGGGGGAGAGAAGGACATGAGGAGAGGCATTCAGCTTAAAAGATGGAAGACATGCTTGGCAAAAGACATGTAAGTAACTTTGCTCATGATTCTTGCGTGGGGCAGTGTGAGAGAGCAGATATTCAAGTGGAGTGGCTGGTGTCAGCCATACATAGGTGTTTGTCCTCTGCAATATGCACATAAATCTAAAACCAGAACACCTGTAGAAATGTAGAATCCTCTTCTGGATGCTGAAATTGGAGCAACTTTCAAACATGATAAAAAGTGCATGGGTGCAGTGGCTCATGTCTGTAATCCCAGTACTTTGGGAGGTCAAGGCAGGCAGATCGCTTGAGCCCAGGAGGAGTTCAAGACCAGCCTGGGCAACATTAGGTAGACCTCATTTCTATTTAAATAAAAAAGGTAAATACAAATTTTTTAAAGCGCATGTTAATCCTGAAGTATTTCACAGTAGCATGTACACAAAGATGAAACATGAATAACTGCTAGGCTTTTGTTAAATTTCTGTTCTTAACCAGTTTATAATAACAATGGTTTGAATTTTCATAAGCTTTTCTCTTCATGCCAATAATCAACTAATATTTTCACTTGCTGACATGCCTCATCAAGGTATAAGTTCTTGTTGAAATAATTGATGACTTGCTTTAACAAAAAGTTTACGGAGACATTTGACTAAACTTGTTAATTACTACTGGTACCTTCTGTGCAACATTTCATCATAACATATCCAATATATTCTTCCTTCCTTCCTGACAGGGTCTCACTCTGTCACCCAGGTTGGAGTGCAGTGACACAATTATAGCTCACTGTAACCTTGAACTCCTGGGCTCAAGCAATCCTCCTGCCTTAGCCTCTCGAGTAGCTGAGACTATAGACGTGCCACCACGCCTAGCTATATTTTTATTTTTGAAGAGATGGTGTCTCACTATTTTGCCCAGGCTGATCTTAAACTCCTCACCTCAAGCAGTCCTCCTGCCTTATACTCCCCAGGTGCTGGGACTACAGGCATGCACCACCATGCGCAGCCTAGATATCCAACATATTGCTGATTTAATATGAACATTTGTGTTTAATAAATTGTAATAATGGAGGGTGTAGCCTGTTAGTTAAGAGCATAAACTCTAGAAACAGCCTAAGTTTGTAACCCAGCTGTGCCATTCAAGTGGCTGTGTGATCTTGAGTCATTACTTAGCCTCTCTGTCTCAGTTACCATCTGCAAAAATCAGCTGCTAGTACTCATCTTACACAGTGGTATGAAGGTTAGCAGGGCTGGATATGTGGTAAACTCTCAGTAGATTGTAGCTGTTTTTAAGCTCAAATATTTTAGGTTAAAATAACACCTAACTATATATTTAGATGGGGTTTTACAACTTTGTAACAAAATCATTAAAATCAAAATGAGTAACTTTTAGTTAATTTATATGGCTGAGCATGGTGGCTCACACCTGTAATCCCAGCACTTTGGGAAGCCGAGGCAGGTGATTGCGTGAGCTCAGTTCACTAGCAGCCTGGGCAACACTGTGAAACCCTGTCTCTACTAAAATACAAACAAATAACCAGGCATGCTGGTATGCACCTATAGTCCCAGCTACTCGGGAGGCTGAGACAGGAGAATCACTTGAACCAGGAAAGTGGAGGTTGCAGGAAACCGAGCTTGCGCACCTGCCCCCGGGCAAGGAAAAAAAAAAAAAAACCCAAAAAAAAAAAAAAAAAAAAGAGAGAGAGAGAGAGAGAAATTTGTTATATATTTTTCTTCTCATTGATCCAATAAGCAACATTTTTTTTAAGTACATAGCTTTTAGATTCTAAAAGACAAATAAAATATTGGAAAATTTACTTCTCAGAAAACTAGTTCTGGATTCCAAGGCTGATTTTACTTTTTTCATTTTAGATTTGCCCTACTGAAATCCCTTATATTTTCTTTTTCCTCTTTACCACAACTTCTTATTTTGATGGTAATGACAATCTTCTTTTATGGATTTTAGGATTCTGTTTTGCCTGGGTGAGTCCTAAAAAAATCATTCCTTGTATCTGTCTGCACAATACCTTGTAATCTATAGTTACATTAAATCATCATTTGAAAGTACGGTTTCTGGAATGTGACACTTTGGAAATAATCCTTAACTGCAGAAAATGTTGCTTATGTGACATAATATGCATTAATCTCAAGGAGGAAAAAAGGAGGCAAAAAAAAATACTCAGCCCAAGCAAACATCTAAATTACCCAGCCACATAAACATGCAGACGTTATTTAGAAAAAATATAAAGATGTGACGAATAGCTAATGACTAATGAACAATTTACTTATATAATTAAACTTTGCTACTAGAAACTTTCCATTCATGTAACAGCACCAAGTGAATCTGATGTCAGTGCCTTTTTTCAAGGCAGTGCTGCATTCAGCCAGCCGGACTTGTCTTCTGCCATTTGCCCTGATGACCAAATAGGCTCTCTCTAAATTCTAGTTTCTAAATCACCTTCTTCTCTTCCCTTTCTCCCACCTTCTCCCTTCATCTTGCTCATCTCTATTTTATTCTGTGTTAAATCTATTTCTGAAATTAGCCTCTGCCAGTTCAATCTTTTAGGTTCATGCCTGTAATATCAGCACTTTGGGAGGCTGAGGTGGGTGGATCACCTGAGGTCAGAAGTTTGAGACCTGCCTGAACAACATGGTGAAACCCTGTCTCCACTAAAAATACAAAAATTAGCCAGGTGTGGTGGTGGGTGTCTTTAATCCCAGCTACTCTGGAGACTGAGGCAGGAGAATCGCTTGAACCCAGGAGGCGGAGGTTGCAATGAGCTGAGATCGTGCCACTGCACTCCAGCCTGGGCGACAGAGCGAGACTCTGTCTCAAAAATAAAATAAAATAAAATAATAAGAAAGTTTAAAATAAATAAAAAATAAAATAAATTAGCTGGGCATAGTGGTGTGCACCTGTGGTCCTAACCCTAGCTACTTGGGAGGGTGGGGAAGGAGGGTTGCTTGAGCCCAGGACGAGGCTGCAGTGAGCCATGATTTCACCATTACCCTCTGGCTTGGGTGACAGAGTGACACCCTGTCTCAAAATAAACAAATAAATAAATAAAAAGCAATGCAGTATACCAACTATTTACATAGCATTTACATTGTATTAGTATCATAAGTATCCTAGAGATGATTTAAAGTATATGGGAGGAAGCTCGTAGGTCACATGAAAATACAACACCATTTTCTATTAGGAGTGTGAGCATCCTCTGATCTTGGTATTCACAGAAGACCTGGAAACGATCCCTGACAGAAGCCAGAGGTGACTGTGCTGCCATCCTTTCTGTGCATCCCTTGCCATTTTTATGATTTCCCTTCCATTTTAGGAAAAAAAAAAAAAAAAAGGAGCAGTTTACTAGAGAGAGGATGATGTTAAAATAAAGGTCTTGGTTCCAGTCCTGTTGTAAGATGTTTACCTTGAAAATTCAGGCTCTTTATCAACTGGTGAAGAGGGGCCCTTTTATTCACTTGATTTCCTAAGATTGTAGTGAGATTCAGTTTAGGCAATGTAGGTAAAAGTGCTTTGTGAGCATAAGCCACATGTCAGGGCCAAGACTAGGGTGAAGGAAGGAAGGTACCTAGGTGGCAGTGTTGAAGGAGGCACCCCTCTCAGGATCTTGCCACGGTAGGGCAGGGTGAGGGCTACCACTTGCGACTGTTATGGCCATCTGCAACTCAGCCAAAACCAAGGGTCAAAATATGGCATTAAGTAAATTAAATACCCTTAATTCTCTGACGGGAGATGTACTTAACACAGACTGCAGTCTTGGGATTATAGAAATAAAGTTCCGACTGGGCGCAGTGGCTCACACCTGTAATCTTAGCACTTTGGGAGGCCAAGGTGGGAGGATCACTTGAGGTCCAGAGTTCGAGGCCAGTCTGGCCAACATAGTGGAACCCTGTCACTACTATAAACAAAAAAATTAGCCAGGTGTGGTGGCGGGCGCCTGTAATCCCAGCTACTCGGGAAGCTGAGGCAGGAGAATCACTTGAACTTGGGAGGCGGAGGTTGCAGTAAGCTGAGGTCATGCCACTGGACTCCAGCCTGGGTGACAGAGCGAGACTCTATCTCAAAAAAAAAAAAAAAAAAAAAAAGAAAGAAAGAAAGTTCCAACCTGGTGGTAGGTCCCCTCAAAAGTTCACATGGAGACATGGTAACCTACTCAACCCATGAAGGCCAATCCTTGGTTTAAAGAACACTGAGTTAAGACTGAGAAAGAAGGAAGCTTGTGCATTTAAAAAGAACTTGCATCTGATGAGTTCTTTCTCAGAATGATTTTCCCACTTGGGCCCTAAAAAGAAAGAATTATTAGAAGAATCTTACTATATTTAATTCAGAACCCATGCTAGAACAACAACAACAAAAAGACAAAACTCATATACAGAGCAGAAAAGCCCTTTCAGTGACTTACTCCAGAAACTATTATGCTTCACAAGCAAAAATTAAAAAAAAAAATTTCTCTGCCTCAACATAAGATTAAAACAAAGATTACTACATAGTGACAAAGCTAAATCACCTCCGGAGGATAGAGTTACTTGCTCACTAATGACTATCATCTGCCAAGAACGAGTATGCTATTAATACTTGTAAAGCTCCCTGGACTAGAAATCCATTACTAGCAAAAGTACAAGTCCATTTTTATTCCAGGTAATTAATCTAATTTGACTTTCTCCTGATCACTACTTAGCAGAAATGGATGCTGACTCCTTTCTCTGTGAAGACCAAATAGAACTTTAGAGAGACTTCTCACTGAGTGATCTTAAAGGAATCGTTCTCCATCTTGCTCATGCTGCTTCTAGGTTTAGTGAATTCTCCAAGTGCAGAAGCTTGTCCAGGACTAAGCTTCTTAGCAGAGAAGAGACCCAGTTTTTAATGCTGGTGTGTAAGGAAGGAAGTGGACCCTGGGAGAAGAACCGAGGAGAGACTGGTGAACCAGGCTCCCAACTCCAACAGAAAACAACAAATAACCAAACTCCACGTACCCACGATATTTGTATACAGAGAATACAGAATAGCAGTCAGTCAGGTTTCACCCTCTTACCTCAGTTACTTCCTGCAAAGAGAGCTGCAAAGGGGTTTAATCTCACTATAAATACAACAGTTCTTAAAGAATGAAGCTCAAAAGTGTTGATTTCGGTTTTTTACCCAACCTCCACTTACGGTAACTTTGGCAAAGAAACTCCATGTTTAAAGATGCCTATCAGGGATTCTAGTCAGTTCTGCTTTTCTACTGAAAGTGAATTAAACTGGAAAAATGAGAGATTGCAGAAGAGTGAGGGAAGAACTTAATATACATGTCACCAAAGCAATCAGGAGAGAATTCTTGGAAATATATATGATATACATTGTAGACATTTTGGATCAAATTGACTTTACCCTCACGAAGGCTTTATTTGACTGATCTTACTCTTGGGTCTGATTATTTTTTCCTATTCTGAAGTTAAGTCTTTGTAAATCATATGGATCAATTAGAGAAAGATGAGAAAATATAGATCAGCAGAAAATTAAAATCACGGAGAAGCCTACCGCCCAACGATAACCCCTGTTAAAATATGCACTGCCTATATAAATATGTACATCCAGATTTTTAGGAATATTTATATAGACTTTTTAAAAATTATAACTTGCATTTTCACCTTTATTTCTTTCCTTCCTTCCTTCTCTCTTTCTTTCTCTCTCTCTTTCTTTCTTTTTCTTCTCTCTCTCTCTTTTTTTTTTTTTTTTTTTTTTTTTGGACTCTCACTCTTGTCGCCCAGGCTGGAGGGCAGTGGTGTGATCTTGGCTCACTGCAACCTCAATTTCCCAGGCTCAGGTGGTTCTCATGCCTCAGCCTCCCAAGTAGCTGGGACTACAAGCATAAGCCACCATGCCTGGCTAATTTTTGTATTTTTAGTAGAGACAGAGTTTTGCCATGTTGCCCAGGCTGGTCTCGAACTCCTGGGCTCAAAGTGACCATCCACCTTAGCCTCCCAAAGTGCTAGGATTACAGGTGTGAGCTACTGTGCCCAGCCACTTTCCCTTTCATGAGCATTTTTTCATGTAAATAGCTTTAATATATTATTCTCATTAGCTGCATGATGTTACATTGTGTAGATATAATTTATGCATTGATTAGGTAGAAATATACTATAATAAATGGCACTCAGTATGCAGATAGACCACACAATGCTTAATTTTATTTTTTTAATGGACAAGAACATCCTACCTATGCTAGATTTTGAACCCACTCAGGTAGTGCTATCTCTTGTCTTTGGCCTGATTTGTAGGTCTGTTGGGGTGCACATTATGAGAGTTCTGTCCTATTCCCTCCAGCCCCTTACCATTTCTGTGCCCTCCGGCCTGGCTGTCAAGGACCAGCACCTTCCCCTCTGATGGAAAACTGCTGTGAAACTGCCCATGGAACCCACACTGTCTTCAGGCACAGGGAGCTGGAAGCGCCTGGGAGTTCACGTCCTCACAGGGGCTCTTGTTAACCAATGATTGGCATATGTGGAGTATAAATACCTCAGTTTTGTTACCTCCTGGCAGGGACGATTCTGAGGTGTGTGTTTTGTACTGTTTTTCAGTGTTTTCACATTGCATTAACAGCCATTTGCCTATTGAGATTACTGGCTTAGAATGTACTTTTGGCTGGGCGCGGTGGCTCACGCCTGTCATCCCAGCACTTTGGGAGGCTGAGGTAGGCAGATCACATGAGGTCAGGAGTTCGAGACCAGCCTGGGCAACTTGGTGAAACCCCGTCTATGCTAAAAATACAAAAATTAGCCAGGCACAGTGGCAGGTGCCTGTAATCCCAGTTACTCGAGAAGCTGAGGCAGGAGAATGGCTTGAACCTGGGAGGTGGAGGTTGCAGTGAGCCAAGATCATGCCACTATACTCCAGCCTGGGCAATAGAGTGAGACTCCATATAAAAAAAAAAAAAAGAAAAAAAGAAAAAGAAAAAAAAGAAGCAGCAGCAGAGCCTCAACCAGAACCCACATTTTTTGACCAGACAATTGTACCTCTACAAAATGACACTAATACGCCAAAAGTGAAGTTGAGTTGAGATGAATATGCTGCTTGAATTAAGTTTAGGAAGACTTAACCTTAAAATATAGTCTTTGATGCATTTTCAAAGCATAGTTATTCCGGCTAGGCTTGGTGGCTCAAACCTACAATCCCAGCACTTTCAGTGGCTGAGGCAGGAGGATCCCCTGAGGCCAGGAGTTCAAGACCAGCCTGGACAACATAATGAGACTCATATATCTATACATATTAAAATTAAAATTAAAAATTAGCTGCACTGGAAGACATGAATCTGTGGTTCCAGCTACTCGAGAGACTGAGGTGAGAGGATTGCTTGCACCCTGGAGGATGAGGCTGTCGTGAGCTGTGACCATGCCACTGCACATCCGCCTGAGTGACAAAGCAAGTCCCTATCTCTTTAATTTAATTTTAAAATGAAATTAACTTATAATAATTGTTTCTTTCCTCATCCTACTCTTCACCTTTCATTGCCTTATGTTTCTTTCTTGGAATCTCTTCTACTTTCTTTGATATCTAGGGATGCCTTATTCCTACGAGAACAATGGGATCTCCTATGAGATCTGATCATTGGCACCTAGCTGAACTTGAGCAGGTTGTACTCATGAGGGAAGGTGATGTGCATAAATAGGTATAGTTCAAGGCAGAGTGCAGTAAGCACTCTAAGAGAGGTGCAAAGTCCTTTGGGAGGACAGAGGAAGGAATGGAAAATTCTGGCAGAGAGAGAAAGGGAAGGCTTGCTGAGCAGGTGGCCTTTAAGCTGGATCTGCACAGATGGGTAGGATTTCAACAGGCGGATGCTGGGCTTGGGGAGGAGGAGAAAGGAGCAGCATGAGCCTAGAAAAACGCAGTACGTGGTCAAGTGGAGGGGGCGATTGGCTCAAGGGCACATGCGGGGAGGCGGAGGGGATGTGTGTACAGTGAGACGGAGAAGGACCCTCTCCTCAGGGCCTGGGAATTTCCATTTTCTTTGAACAGCGATCTGTGAGCAGGAAAACATCATAACTACATCTGTATTTTTTTTTTTTTGAGACAGAGTCTCATTGTGTTCCCCAGGCTGGAGTGCAATGGCGCGATCTAGGCTCACAGCAACCTCTGCCTCCCAGGTTCAAGCGATTCTCCTGCCTCAGCTTCCTGAGCAGCTGGGATTACAGGTATGCGCCACCATGCCCAGCTGATTTTTGTATTTTTAGTAGAGATGGGGTTTCACCATGTTGGTCAGGCTGATCTCAAACTCCTGACCTCGTGATCCACCTGCCTCAGACTCCCAAAGTGCTGGGATTACAGGTGGGAGCCCTATGCTGTATTTTAAGAACCACATCTGTGTTTTAAGAACATTTATTTGAAGATGCACTTATTTTATTATTAGATGCTATTCGCTGTGCTGTGTTCAGCCATGCTTTTAATGTAGAATAACATTCACATAGAATAACATCAGAGCTCTTTACCCTGGCTATGGACCTGTAATATCTTGATAGCTTGCTAGTTTTTGCACCTCAAATTGTTCCACTGTCATTTGCACACTAAGTTCTGAGCACAAGTATCTTCTAGAAGTTTCTAGAAAACACCTGGTCCTGTTCTTTCTGGGTTTGAGGATTTTTTTTCTGTTTTTTTTTTTATTTTATTTTTTTGAGATAGAGTTTTGTTCTTGTTGCCTAGGCTGGAGTGCAATGGCACAATCTTGGCTCACTGCAACCTCTGCCTCCCAGGTTCAAGCAATTCTCCTGCCTCAGCCTCCCTCGTAGCTGGGATTACAGGCATGTGCCACCACCCCCACCTGATTTTGTAGTTTTAGTAGAGACAGAGTTTCACCATGCTGGTCATGCTGGTCCCGAACTGCTGACCTCAGGTGATCCACACGCACTTTGGCCTCCCAAAGTGCTGGAATTACAGGCATGAGCCACTGCGCCTGGCCTTGGTTTGAGGATTTTGTGCTTGTTCTTCTCCCAGTCTTATAACTGGCTTCTTAACTGCCTTCTCCTTAACTGACATTTCCTCAAGGGAAATTTCCCTCTCCCCCTAATCAAAAGAAACACACTGTTTTCTGCGCAGCAACTAACACAATTATTTATTATTTCCTTGTTCACTTTTCACTCTCTGCCACTGTGATTGGCTCCATGAAGCCATGAATCCTACGGTTATGATCCTCCAGGGTAGTCCCAGAGCTTGACAGATTGACTAACATATACAAGGGACTCAATAAGTGTTTGTTGAAGGAACATATTGAATGAAGTGGAATTAATGTTGTTAGAAAACTGAAAAGAGGTTACGTTGCTTAGAGATACTCCTAAATAAATTATTCAGCATTTGATGATGGAGGCTGGTGTTGAGGAGGCCCATGTGTACAGAAGAGCTATGTCTTTGGTATTCTTTCCTCACTTGTGTAAGTTGACACTCACGTTTAGGTGGAATTTCCTCTTGGTACGTTTGTTTCTTCTTGCCCACATCTCCCTCTTTCAACTTTTCCGGCCTTTATTTCAGCTAAGTGCTAGGTTTGGTAATTTTCCTAATGATCTGGAAATGGATTGCTCTTTCACAGATGGCCATGGATTGGGTTGCCCAAGACCTGGTCATAAGTCATGACTTGCTGAAAAGTGAGGGAGTTTTTTGAAGTGGAAGGGGCCTTTGGAGGTCATCCAGCAGCTTTTGAAAAAGCTCCAGCAGCTGAGCTAGTAGACCCAGTACCTTCCCTGGCAATCTGGTTTCCTGATTTACTACAAGGTATGGAGCTGTTTATGATGCTTTTGATAGAAAATAAATGGCTCTTAATTCTACCGTAGGATGAACTTCATATTTGAAAGGTTTGAATAGGTTTTTCAGACCATGGTTCTACAATTGGCTATAAAATTTTACAGTCTTCTTCCAAGGATATAAAAGTCTGTGATGGGAGCCTCCACTCCAGGCTACAATTGGAAGAATTCTAAAGGCTCAGGCTACAGCTGAGAGACACTCCATCTTGGGACTGGAACCAAAAATACATTTAACAAAAGAGTCAATGTAGACAGGTAGGAAAATTTGCTTTGAGATTACTTCTAAAATTTAATTTCACCTGGAAGGTGAATAAAATATTACTGGTTAGCACATCTCATGATTTTTAGAATGAAATGCAATCAGACCTCTAAGACACAATTCATTTGTAAGGCGAGTTTATATGTGAAGAGACTGTCTTATAACTTTTTATTTTGCCAGTGGACACGCCAAGATACCATCAAACAGTGGCCTTTTCGGTAATTTGGGGAAATAATTAATAGTTTTCAAAAATATTTGTGCCAAAAAATATTTAAATGTTAAGAAAGCCATTAAAATGGTCCTTTTTAGTTATCTTCAGAATTCACTTAGTCCAGCATTTGATAACCTCTGACAAATAAGGTTTTCTAAAGGCTTTCTTGACGTATTCTTTGACTGGATGCTTAACATACAGTCTACATTCCTGACAAGTGATAGAAACCACTTCTTAGGCCCCCAGGCCGGTCGTGGTGGCTCATGCCTGTAATCCCAGCACTTTTGGAAGCTGAGGCAGGTGGATCACGAGGTCAAGAGATCAAGACCATCCTGGCCAATACAGTGAAACCTCATCTCTACTAAAAATACAAAAAAATTAGCTGGGTGTGGTGGCACACACCTGTAGTCCTAGCTACTCAGGAGGCTGCTGCTGGAGGATCCCTTGAACCCGGGAGATGGAGGTTGCAGTGAGCCGAGATCCTGTCACTGCACTCCAGCTGGGCAACAAAGCAAGACTCTATCTCAAAGAAAAAAAGAAAGAAAAGAAAGAAACCACGTCCTAGGGACCATACAACTCTGCACGTGATCATGTATTTATGTGCTTCAAAAATGTTGTCAACTTGGGGCCCTTTTCTGCTTTCCATCGCGGAGACAGGCAGCCTTCAACACACAGGTTCCATGTCTGCCCCTTACATACTGTGTTACAGGGAAGAAAATTGCTCCCCTGGCCCATGCACCAGCCCGTGAGGTTTGGACTGGGCCTGGAATGTCTCCACTCTGCCTCTCTGCTCCTTGATGAAAGTCTTGGTAATCTTTAAGGCCCATATCAAATCCCTCCTCTTGTGCTCCCCATGTATGACAGAAAGGGGGAAAAGGCTGCTTTGCAATCCACTGTCACTGGCTCCTATCTCCACCATGACATTTATCTTAGCGTCCTGTGCAGGGAAGCAGCAAAGCATGGAGCTATGAGCCCAGGCCTTCAGATCCCACACACTGAGTCCTGAATCTTGTTTCCACAGGTTATGAGTTGGGAGACCAGTTATTTGTGGGGAGACCAACATATAAATTACCTCTCGGAGTCTCAGTATCCTGATTTAAAAACCTAGCACAGGCCAGGCACAGTGGCTCATGCCTGTAATCCCAGCACTTTAGGAGGCCAGCACGGGCAGATCACGGGGTCAGGAGTTTGAGACCAGCCTGGCCAACATGGCGAAACCCTATCTCTACTAAAAATACAAAAAGTAGCTAGGCGTGGTGGTGGACGCCTGTAATCCCAGCTTCTTGGGAGGCTGAGGCAGAAGAATCGCTTGAACTCGGGAGGCGGAGGTTGCAGTGAGCCAAGATTGTGCCATTGTACTCCAGCCCGGGTGACAGAGCTAGACTCTATCAAAAAAAAAAAAAAAAAATCCAGCACGATGACTCTACCTTGCTTTTGAGATTAGGGGAGGATTAAATGAGATCATGAACAAAAAGCAATCAGCAAAGTATGTGTCATATGGAAAGGTCTCAATATAAGTTGGTTAGTATCGCTACTATTACTAATGTAAGTCACCTTTGTGTGTTGCAGTAGACTCTGAGCTTCACTGGGGAATCCTTAACAGGGCCTAGCACAGGCCTGGTGCACAGTAGTTTCCTAGGGTTTGTAAATGAATAGGCGTGATTGTTCTCAGTGTCCATTAAATGACATATGTGATTGGCAAGGACTTTGTTACCTAAAAGGGCTGACACGACCTTAGTGGTCAGACTTCACTCTCTCTCCATGACCTTGTTTGCCCAGCAATGGCCTAGTGTCTGCCAGCTATCCCAGTGTTAATAGCACCCTCTTTGAATTTAAAAGCAGTCCAGTTTGGGTGATTTGTTTTATGGTCATCCTAGTTCATTTGTTTGTTTTGAGACAGGGTCTCACTCTGTTTCCCAGGCTGGAGTGCAATGGCGTGATCATAGCTCACTGCAGCCTCAGACTCCTGGGCTCAAGTCATCCCCCTGCTGCGGCCTCTGAAGTAGCTGGGACCACAGGCACACAGCACTACACACTGCTAATTTTTTTTTTTTTTTTTGGTAGACATTGTGTTCTTGCTAAGTTGCCCAGGCTGGTCTTGAACCACTGAGCTCAAGTGATCCTCCTGCCTTGGCCTCCCCACGTGTTGGGATTACAGGTGTGGCATGAGCCACTGTTCCTGGCCTCATCCTGGTTTTGAGAGTTTTCATCGGCTTGATTTCCAGAAACGAAGTTCCTCGCTGTGCAATATTCATACCACATTTGGCAGGCATTGTGGGGAGCAGCCAATCACTACATGGAATAGATAAAAGAGTAAAAGGATAAAAATCGGTTCATTCTTTATTCGCTCTTTTCCTGGAAATAAACCCGGAAAGAATATGGGATATGAACCTAAGAAGACAGGAAAACTGGACTGAGAAACTCAGCCATTTGAAGTAGTGGGATAGCCTTACATGGGTAAACATTTGAGAATTTAGTAACATATCCAAAAGAAGATGGGAGAGAAAGACCCAAGAAAAACCAAGTTGACTTTGTGTATGTTCTTTGGCATAGATCTTCTTATAAATAATACCTTCAGGGGATTCCAGTGAAATTCAAAGCAAAAACTTAGTTCAGAGTCATCATATATGTATGTATATATATTCAGTCATGTGTCATGTCACTTAATGACAGGGGACACATTCTAAAAATGTGTTTTTAGGGATTTCATCCCTGTATGAGCATCATAGAGCCAGCATACTTACAAAAAACACCCTGCCTATATGGTATAGCCTATTGCTCAGAGGCTACAAACTTGTTCAGGATGCCAGGCGCAGTGTCTCATGCCTGTAATCCCAGCACTTTGGGAGGCCGAGGCAGGTGGATCACAAGATCAGGAGATCGAGACCATCCTGGCTAACACAGTGAAAATTGGTCTCTACTAAAAATACAAAAAATTAGCAAGGCATGGTGGCATGTGCCTATAATCCAAGCTACTCGGGAGGCTGAGGCAGAGAATGGCTTGAACCCGGGGGGCGGAGGTTGCCGTGAGCTAAGATCGCACCACTGCACTCCAGCCTGGCAGGTGACAGATCGAGACTGTCTCAAAAACAAAACAAAACAAAACAAACAAAAACCTGTTCAGGACGTTACCGTACTGAATAGCATAAGGAAATAGTAACACAGTGGTAGACATTGGTGTGATAGGAATTTGTCAGCTCCATTATAGTCTTATGGGACCGTGTCATATATGCAGCTTGTCTTGACCAAAATGTCATTACGTGGCACGCGACTGTATAATGCATATAAACAAGGCAATCTAACACCCAGTGAGTTAGCCCGTAGAAAAAGTGAAGCGTCTGCTTTCTCCATTGCCTCTCGGGGCTCCTCTTCTTCAGTTCTTTTGCTCTCTTGGAGCTGTACTTCCTCCCCTCCTTCTGCACCCTTGCCTTGTGCCCCTCCTCCTGTGCAGCCCTTGGCAACCCAGAGCTCTTTGGGTCAATCTTCAAATATCCCAGCAGTATTTTGCTTTTCCAGTAATATTGCAAATTATAGAATGGAAGGTGTTATTCTGTAATAAGGGAATTTCAGGGGCAAGAAAAGTCACTGGGAAGGCAATCCGAGAATGAGGATGAAGCCCTGGAACCCATCTGGAGGCACCACGCTGAGCGGACAGAAAGCCCGGGCTTTGGAGCCAAGCTGAGTTGGGTCTGAATTCTGTCTCCCTGCTTTTGGCACTGGATCTCTGGACCTTCATTTGTTTGAAAAAGGATAATAAGAATACCTGGCTTATCTTGAGAATTGAATGAGACTGTGTTTATAAAACACCTAATAATATGCCCAGGTCTTCATGTAGCTTGAAGATTAAGAGAAAGTTTTGGAGGCAGGCAGAAAAAGGGCTTACCTTTCCCTCAAGGGGAAGTGACCCAATGATGTGGTTTCTGGAGAACAGGGGTGACAATGCTCTTCTCACAGGATTGTTGCTAAGGCTTCAATGCACCAGAAGATTTATTGGCATATAACAAATCCTAAATAAGGTATGATGACTATAATATCAGTTCTTACAGTAGAACACTTGCTGAGCGCAGTGGCTCACGCCTGTAAACCCAGCACCTTGGGAGGCTGAGGCAGGTGGATCACCTGAGGTCAGGAGTTTAAGACCAGTCTAACCAAGATGGTGAAAATCTCTACTAAAAATACAAAAATTCAGTTGGCCGCAGTGGTTCATGCCTGTAATCTCAGCACTTTGGGAGGCCGAGATGGGGGATCACCTGAGGTCAGGAATTTGAGACCAGCCTGACCAACATGGAGAAACCCCACCTCTACTAAAAATACAAACTTAGCTGGACTTGGTTGGTACATTCTTGTAATCCCAGCTACTCGAGGGGCTGAGGCAGGAGAATCACTTGAACCCAGGAGGCAGAGGTTGTGGTGAACCAAGATCATGCCATTGCACTCCAGCTTGGGCAACAAGAGCGAAACTCCATCTCAAAAAAAAAGAAATACAAAAATTAGCCAGGCGTGGTGGTGCGCACCTGTATTCCCAGCTATTCGGGAGGCCGAGGCAGGAGAAATGCTTGAACCCAGGAGGCGGAGGTTGCAGTGAGCAGAGATTGTGCTATCGCACTAAAGCCTGGGCAACAAGAGTGAAATTCTGTCTAAAAAAAACAAGGTGACCCAATCCATTTTTAATGTCCTCTCAGGCTGTTGAGAGCAGTTTAGAGCATTCCAGGTAAGCCTATGAAGAAGGATTTCAATTCAGTTGCCTTTAGTCACGTAGACATACCCAAACTTACGCTCTGATGGCAAAACAAACATTTGGTTATCTCCTTGTGCATATTTGGGGGACAGAAAAACAAAGGATCTGACCTTTTGATAGTCACTTTCTCCATCCTGCATTCTGGCCAGTGCACAAGTAAATAAAAGCTGGAAACTATGGGCCTGCTCTGACCTTCTTTCTCATTAACTAAAATTCAGCCAATGCCAGATATGAAACCAGAAACAGAGTATTACTACTCTTCTGTGGCACATTCCCTTCCTAGGATCATATTTTTCCGAGGAACGACACCTGAATGTGACTTGCTTGGATTCCAATAATCCATTTTAATGACCGTGGTTACGATCCTTTAGAAAAAAAGCCAAGAATAAGCCCACTGCCTCTGGTATGCAACAAAGCCCAGAAGCCAGGGCTGTCAGAGCACAGGCTGCCGAAGGGCACCTCTGAGCTACAGGCAAGCAAATCACTGGGATAGTTAGATGCCACAAACTCTATTCCTGTCCTTATTGTTCCGGAAGCTAGGAAGAAACTTCACAGCAGAGCTGCTGCTATGCTGTCACGACAACAAAACGAAGCTGCTAAGAAGATGATGTGAGAGCTGGGAAGTGCTAAGAAAAACAAGCACACCGTCTCTTCTACTATGATATGGGCTCCACAATCCCTGCTGAGCAGAACTAGTATTTCAAATGTCCGTTTCCGCCTTGCTCCTGTCTCATTTTGCATGGAGGTCACTCTTAATATTGAATGTGGCCGTTTGTTTACATGGTTGTTTCTCCTAGTGACCTGGGAGCCTCTGGGAGGCAAGGACTAGATCTTGTTCTTTTTTATATTCTCAATGCCTGGCATGTTATAGAAACTCAATAAATGTTTGTCAAATATACACAAATCAGAGCTCTGATGAAATAGGACAAAAGTTCTAAGCAGATGGCTGATTTGTTGGTATTATCTGTGTCTTTGTTATATTTTAAAAATTAACAGATCCTTTCTTTCAAATCTCTGTGTCTAAGTTACTCAGTTTTTTCATGCACCCCCAAAACATTTTCTGAGCAACTTTCCCTCTGCCAGCTACTGAGGGGGTTACACAGATGGAAAAAATCTTTTCCCTTCCTTCGGTGAGATTACTGAGTGTGTCATGAACTACACTCTATATATTCAGAAGCCACCCTGATAAATATTTTTGGATTTATTTGCTAGTTCTGGCTGTCATTTGAAACAGAAAATCAGTTCAACACCACTGCAGTTAGTATCGACTAAACGGCTCCAAACCTCAATTGGCCAATGTTTTAATCATATGGAGACAATTTGAATTTTACTGCCTTCAAGAAACAACGGGAATATTTAATGCAAAAATTAGGAATGCATATTGGTTTTCACGGTGCAGCATGGTAATTATGAAAGCACACTTTCTTGCTGTTATTGAAGGGACTTTTGGTAGCCAAACTATTGTTCTGGTGTGTGGTTTGTCTGAAGACCCCAATGGCCTCTCCGCCTTTGATCTTTTGAATGTCTGAAGTTGTGGGATTTTGCATGCTACACTGATAATCTGGGAAAATGTACAATCACTATAAAAGGAAATTTTTCTATTAGTCCAAGAGTAATCATTTATAGCAAAACCACCTGACAGAAACATGTGGGTGCATATCACCCTTATGAAGACCAAAGATATTTTTACAACTGAGGATTATTTTCTTCCCTTTGTACAAATCCAT
Source organism: Sapajus apella (assembly GCF_009761245.1). Lineage (NCBI taxonomy): Eukaryota > Metazoa > Chordata > Mammalia > Primates > Cebidae > Sapajus > Sapajus apella. The sequence continues at coordinate 7,642,547 of NW_022436989.1, read as the reverse complement.
ATGGTGCCTATTCAGACATCAGTCATCAGCAATGCGGTCTCATTCAACCCCAAGAATAGAGCTCAGAAGTTTTGCTCCAAATTTGGATAAAAAGAACTTGGTATTAGGGTAAGTTTTTTTTAATCTTCCCTGGCCTAATTACTCAGTCAGTGGCATGTGAACTCAACGGCAGTAGGATGGCAAGCATAAGTGAGTAGCCATGGAATATGGCTCTTCTGCCTTGGGCATGCTCTGCTTGATCTACGCCATGCACTGTGCTGCTGTTTCTGCTTATCTCTTTAGAGGATAACACTTGGCCCCATTGTGAACAGAACATCTGGCTACTGACTCTCATAGTGCTCTCAAAACACCATGGGTAAGAATGGCTACATTTTACCCATTCACTTATCCATCCATCCACTGATTCATCCAATAAAGAGTAACTGGCCGGTCATGGTGGCTCATGCCTGTAATTTCAGCACTTTGGGACACTGAGGGAGGTGGATCACTTGAGGTCAGGAGTTTGAGACCAGCTTGGCCAACATGGTGAAACCCCGTATCTACTAAAAACAAAATTAGCCAGGTGCCGTGCCACGTGCCTGTAGTCCCAGCTACTTGGGAGGCTGAGGCAGGAGAGCTGCTTGAATCCGGGAGGCGGAGGTTGCGGTGAGCCAAGATTGTGCCACTGCCCTTCAGCCTGGGCAATATAGTGAGACTCTGTCTCAAAAAACAAAACAAAACAAAACAAAAACCAGCAAGTGAGGGCTGTGTCTACTATTTATTGGGAAGTCTGTCCTCCCAGGTGGCTGTCTGGTTGTGTGCATGTGCAGTTCTAGACATAAAAAAAGGGTGGGTGAGCAGAGGAAGTGTTGTGTCAACATGATCTGCCTGAAAAAGAACAGGATGTTTTCCTCCAGGGAGTGACTTTTCTCTGACAAAGCAAAGGGAAAAAGTTCTGGGTGGACAGACCCATTTCTGTCCCTGAATCCTGTCCTGAGGCTGCATTTGTTGGTTAAAACTCTAAGCATGACCAAATAAACCAGTCCAAATGGGGTATCTGGACTAGAAGAAACACTGGTTTGGGGAAGGGGAAAAACCTGAGCACGTATATCACAGAGAAGATCCATTCTAACTCCCCACCAATCTTTTGGTGCAGACAGAAGGGAAGAAGAGTCATAGCTATTACTTCAATAAGCCAAAATGTACCACAACACTTGAAAACCTAGGAAGGGTGGTCAGTGGCCATAGCTGCTACTTAATCCATCACACCAGGTGAAGGCATCATCGGGCTTCTAGAAATGATTAAGACTATTTCAATGGACCCCAACTTTGGAGTGTCCAAGCTCTAGGATAATTTAGTAGTGCAGTGAACACTAGGAAAATGATCCAAATGAAACAACAGCAAACTTTGTTGTGTGTATATGAAATCCTTCTATTGCCCCCAAAGCAAATGATTTCTCCCCATCCTGGCACATAACCGGGAGCTGTACCTTGGACCTTTGTGAAATCTATCTTGCAACACTTCATGTACTATTGATTTAGGCTCAGCCTCATGGTGGAGGCTCAAAAAGGGAGCATGGTGTAGTAGAAAGAAGGTAGACTGGGAATGAGGAAACCTGGGTTCTGGTGCTAATATGACAACAAACTACTTTGCAGTCTTAAAACACACAACTTTGGCCAGGCGTGGTGGCTCATGCCTGTAATCCTAGCACTTTGGGAGGCCAAGGCAGGTGGATCACGAGGTCAGGAGATCAAGGCCATCCTGGCTAACACAGTGAAACCCCATCTCTACTAAAAAAATAAAATAAAATTAGCCTGGTGTGGTGGCACGCGCCCGTAGTCCCAGCTACTCAGGAGGCTGAGGCAGAAGAATCGCTTGAACTCAGGAGGTGGACGTTGCAGTGAGCCAAGACTGTGCCATTGCACTCCAGCGGGTGACAGAGTGAGACTCCACCTCAAAAAAAAACACAAAAAACACAACTTTTTGGGCTGTCACTTCCTTAGGTGTAAAATGAGGAATTACACCATTTTTTCCTTATATCTTGGAAACTCTTCAGTTAGAAGGCATCAAACATATAATGTGTATCATGGAGTGGAGAAAGTAGAAAGAAAATTGTGAAAAGTGGCACAGTGTGATTTTCCCAGACCTTTACAGCAGCTCCCCTGAAATAAGAGTTCACTAATCCAACACTCAGAGTACCTATGTGTCCATGTCTTTACCAGTTCTATCCAGTTTTTACCTGTGTTTTTATTTTATTTTATTTTATTATTATTATTATTATTTGAGATGGAGTCTCACTCTGTCGCCCAGGCTGGAGTTCAGTGACACGATCTCACCTCTGCCTCCCAGGTTCAAGTGATTCTCCTGCCTCAGCCTCCCAAGTAGCTGAGACTGCAGGCGTGTGCCACCACGCCTGGCTAATGTTTGTATTTTTTACTAGAGACGGGGTTTCACCATGTTAGCCAGGATGGTCTCAATCTCCTGACCTTGTGATCCGCCCATCTAGGCCTCCCAGAGTGCTGGGATTATAGGCCTGAGCCACCATGCCTGGCCTTTTTTTTTTTTGAGACAGAGTTTCACTCTTTTCACCCAGAACAGCATTCACCTAGAGTGTAATGCTGTTCTCTTGGCTCACTGCAACCTCCACCTCCTGGGTTCAAGCAATTCTCCTACTTCAGCCTCCTGAGTAGCTGGGATTATAAGTGCCCATCACCACACCTGGCTAATTCTGGTATTTTTAATGGAGACGAGATTTCACCATGTTGGCCAGGCTGGTCTCAAACTCCTGACCTTAGGTGATCCACTGGCCTCGGCCTCCCAAAGTGCTAGGATTATAGGTGTGACCCACAACGCCCAGCCATGTTTTTATTGTTGACATGCATGTCTTGCCTTCCCCCTGAGCTATTAGCTTCTTGAAAATGTGGTCCATCTTTTGATCTGCTCTTTCTAGCTCTGGTTCCATAAATACTTGTTGAATGAATCAATGGCTTTGCTAAGAGTGCTTGATTAGCTCTTCCTCCAGATAATTATTATTTCTTTCCATTTCAAAGATAAAATTGAGGCCTAATACTTCAATTTATTTATCTCAGTTCACAAAATTGGATTTGAAGCCTCAATTTCAAAGTAGTAACAATAATAAACTGTTCTTTCAGCAACCTTCGCAGATAACATTCTGAAGACTTTTGCTTCTCAGCCCCAGTCTGCTAATATCAAAAGTCTGCAAAATAATGATGATAATAATAATAATAAAGTTTTTATGCCTGAGTAAAAAGCATTATCTCACATAATTCTTTCTTTCTTTTTCTTTCTTTCTTCCTTCCCTCCTTCCTTTTTCTTTCCTTCTTTCCTTCTTTCCTTCCTTCTTTCTTTCTCTCTCTCTCTCTCCTCTCTCTCTTTCTCCTTCCTTCCTTCCTTCCTTTTCTTTCCTTCTTTTTCCCTCTTTCCCTCTCTTTCTTTCCCTCTTTCCCTCTTTCCCTCTTTCCTTCTTTCCCTCCCTTCCTTCCTTCCTTCCTTCCTTCCTTCCTTCCTTCCTTCCTTCCTTCCTTCCTTCCTTCCTTCCTTCCTTTTCTTTCCTTTCTTTCCTTCTTCTTTCTTTCTCTCTCTCTCTCTCTTTCTCTCTTTCTTTCTTTCTTTCTTTCCAGTCTTGCACTGTTGCCCAGGCTGGAGTGCAATGGCATGATCTCGGCTCACTGCAACCTCTGCCTCCCAGGTTCAAGTGATTCTCCTGCCTCAGCCTCCTGAGTAGCTGGGACTACAGGTGCCTGCCTCCATGCCAGGCTAATCTTTGTATTTCAGTACAGACTGGATTTCACCATGTTGGTCAGGATGGTCTCAATCTCTTGACCTCATGATCCACCCTCCTCGGCCTCCCAAAGTGCTGGGATTACAGGTGTGAGCCACTGTGCCCAGCCTATCTCACATAATTCTTCAGACAGCACTATACAATTTCAGATGGATTACTGATACTAAGTGATAGTTCTACATAGATAGGAACAAAGCCAGGTTATTCGACTTCAAAATTCATGCCCCAAACCAGTGGTACACATCCCTCTGAGTGTGACTTCCCACCCAACGCAATCTACCTGGAGTCTTATGCCTGTGTCTCCAGTTTGAAACCTATGTTAATGTGAGGAGATAAAGCCAAAGTTATTCCAAGGCAATGCTTTGGAGTTTTGTAACGAAATGGCAATGAATAAATGTTCTTTGGCATTCTAAGCCCTCAGTCTGGATGCTTATTTAGTCTCTAGGAAGAGGCTGTGTGAAGTTAGGAAATTTACTGAACCTCAGTGAGCTTCAGTTCTTTGTTGGTAAAATGTAGATAACAGCATTTACCTTAAAAAGATGTTATAAAAACTTATTAAGATATTGTATGTTAGGCTGAGCGCAGTGGCTCACACCTATAATCCCAGCACTTTGGGAGGTTGAGGCGGGCAGATCACCTGAGGTCAGGAGTTTGAGACCAGCCTGGCCAACATGGCGAAACTCCATCTGTACTAAAAATACAAAAATTAGCCGGGTGTGGCAGCAGGCACTTGTAATCCCAGCTGCTCGGGAGGCTGAGGCAGAAGAATTGCCTGAACCCAGGAGGCGGAGGTTGAAGTGAGCTGAGATGATGCTACTGCACTCCAGCCTAGGAGACAGAGCAAAAATCCGTCCCAAAAATAATTTTAAAAAAAGATATTGTGTGTTAAAATACCTGGAACATATAGTAAATGCTCAATAAATCCTATCCTGTCCGCCTCCCTACGCTTCCTTTCAGCTAAAACAGTACCTTCCAAAACTAGTTCCATAACCTTAGGAGAATGAAGGACACTCGTAGGAATATCTGGCATCTTTAATATACAGAAGTTCTCAGCTTAGGCCCCAAATAAAATACTTTACCTCCCTAGAAATTTTCAGAGCCTGTCTAGGCCGCAGCAATCCTCAAAGATTTTTGCTGTCAACACTTGCGTTAAGCAGAACAGGAGAGAGGTTCCTTGTCTTACCATTAACCCAATTCTTTTTTGAGGTTTGCATTTGGGTACTTGGTGGCCCAGAATTTAACATCATGACCCTATCCCATGATATTTATGCTGCGTAAAGTCAGAAGTATTCTTTCTTATATGTTTCTTCCATTATTTATTTTGAGACAGAGTTTTACTCTTGTTGCCTAGGCTGGTGTCGCACAACCAAACTTCGCCTCCTGGGTTCGAGCCTGGCCAATTTATTTATTTATTTTTTGGGGTCCATTGGTTCTGTAACAATAGTGACCTCTACAGGGCCATTTATTCATTCATTCAGCAAACACTAAGCATTGTGATTCCCTGTAATATACCAGATAAAAATAATTGTGATTCCTTAAAGAGCTCACATCACAGCAGAAGAGAAAAGAGCATGAAAAGAGAATTCCAATGTGGTGGGGAGTTGTCAGTGGGAACTCAAGCAGATAGGCTCTGACTCCAGGGCATAGCCACATCTGATCCTCAACTGGGGCCTTCAACCACTCAATCTACTCATCCAACAAGTACCAGTGTTTGAAACCATCCAGTTTCAAATACAAAGATCAGTGGCATGAGGTATGCCTTCAGGGACTCTTCCGTCTTTATAGAAATCATTTAGCTCAAACTAGAGCAAATTCCAGGACAGGAAAGAGATAAACATCTCCTTTCTCTCCTTTCCATTTCTCTTGAACCTAAAGAGTCTCAGTGTTTTTTACCATCAAGGCCCACTCCATATCTGATGCACAACTCCTCTCCCATCAATCTCCCCTCTATCTCCCCTCCATCTCCCACCCATCTCCCCTCCATCTCCCATCCATCTCCCATCCATCTCCCCTCCATTTCCCCTCCATCTCCCTTCCAACTTCCCTCCATTTCCCATCCATCTCCCCCTCCATCTCCCATCCATCTCCCATCCATCTCCCCTTCCAGCACAAGCTTCATTGGCTCACATGGTGACCCATTCCATTTAAGACAACTGAAGGTGTTAGAAAGGTTGGCATCAAATTTATGGCCCTACTGCATGAGATTTTTTACTTTATTCCCCATGAACTCCCTTAAAGTCTAATGAAACCTAATGACACCTTTTCAGAATAATGTTTTTAAATTGAGAAAGTAGGCCAGGTGCGGTGGCTCATGCCGGTAATCCCAGGACTTTGGGATGCCAAGGTAGCCGGATCACCTGAGGTCAGGAATTTGAGACCAGCCTGACCAACATGGAAAAACCCTACCTCTACTAAAAATACAAAATTAGCCGGGCATGGTGGCATGTGCCCGTAATCCCAGCTCCTCAGGAGGCTGAGGCAGGAGAATCACTTGAACCCAGGGGTGGAGGTTGCAGTGAGACAAGATTGCACCATTGCACTCCAGCCTGGGCAACAAGAGTGAAACTCTATCTCAAAAAAATAAATAAAAATAAAATAATGAAATAAAATAAAATCAGAAAGTATACAATACTACAAGGGAAATGATTATGTATACATATACATATACATATGCTATTGTATTAGTCCATTTGCACTGCTATACGGAATGCCTGAGGAGGCTGGGTAATTTATAAAGAAAAGAGGTTTATTTGGCTCACAGTTCTGCAGGTGTACAAGAAGGATAGAGCTGGCATCTGCTTGGCTCTTAGTGAGCGTCTTAGGAAGCATCCACTCATGGCGAGAGGTTCAGGGGAGGCAGCGGTATCACGTGGTAAGAGAGGGAGCAGAAGAGAGAGAAGGGAGGTGCCAGGCTCTTTTTAAAGAATGAGCTTGAGAGAGATCCAAGATGGCTGATCACTAGCAGCTCGGGATTGCAGCTCCCACTGAAAGAGCAGAGAACGAGAGGACGCCACACTTTCAGATCAATTTTTGTTGCTCACCCACCAGGAGATTCCCAGCGGAGGAGCCCCACGTGTCACCAGCGCGACTCTTGAGGCCGGTGAGGCGGTTTTGCCGCTGCCTTGGAGTGGCGGTTCTTGGTGCAGAGTCAGAAAAGCACCATCAATCTTAACGCCGCTGTTTTGGCCGGAGCAGTGGGTTGCTCAGATTCTAGCGCCGGGAATCAACAAGTTGGATGTCCATTCAGAAACCCAACTGTAAAGACGGTAATTATAAAGACCACAGATGGATAAATTTATAACGAAGGGAAGAAAACAGCCTAAAAAGGCTGAGAATACCCAAACTCAGAACGCCTCTTCCTCTACAGGGGATCATAGTTCCTCATCAGCAACAGAACAAGGCCTGATGGAGAAAGACTGTGTTCCATTAGCAGAAGCAGGCTTTAAAAAGTGGATGATAAGAAACTTCTGGGAATTAAAAGAACTTGTTCTAACCCAATGCAAAGAAACTAAGAACTTTGAAAAAAGGTTTGACGAAATGTTAAAAATAACACACAATTTAGAGAGGAATATAAATGAATTAATGGAGCTGAAAAATACAACACGAGAACTTCACGAACTATGCACAAGTTTTAACAGCCGAATTGATCAAGCAGAAGAAAAGATATTAGAGGCCGAAGACCAACTTCATGAAATAAAACAAAAAGACAAGATTAGAGAAAAAAGGATAAAAAAGAACAAGCAAAGTCTCCAAGAAATATGGGACTATGTGAAAAGGCCTAATCTATGTTTGATAGGTGTACCTGAATGTGACGAAGAGAATCAATCCAAGCTGGAAAATACGCTTCAGGATATTATTCAGGAAAACTTACCCAACCTAGCAAGGCAGGACAATATTCAACTCCAGATAATACACAGAACACCACAAAGATATTCCTCAAGAAGACCAACCTCAAGGCACATAATCGCCAGATTCACCAGGGTTGAAATGAAAGAGAAAATACTGAGGGCAGCCAGAGAGAAAGGTCAGGTTACCCATAAATGGAAGCCCATCAGACTCACAGCAGATCTCTCAGCAGAAACCCTACAAGACAGAAGAGAGTGGGGGCCAATATTCAACATCCTTAAAGAAAAGACCTTTCAACCTAGAATTTTACATCCAGCCAAACTAAGCTTCATAAGCGAAGGAAAAATAAAATCTTTTGTGAACAAGCAAGCACTCAGAGATTTCATCACCACCAGGCCTGCTTTACAAGAGCTTCTGAAAGAACCACTATAAATAGAAAGGAACAACCAGTATCAGCCTTTCTAAAAAATGCCAAAAAATAAAGAACATCAACATAATTAAGAAATTGCATCAATTAATGGGCAAAACAGCCAGCCAACATTAAATGACAGCATCAAACTCATATATATTGTTATTAATTCTAAATTTAAATCGACTAAATCCCCCAATCCAAAGACACAAGCAAAAAAAGCCAAGACCCATTGGTATGCTACATCCAGATCCATCTTACATGCAAGGATACACAAAGACTCAAAACAAAGGGATGGAGAAAAATTTACCAACCAAATGGAGAGCAAAAATAAATAAATAGAAAGCAGGAGTTATAATTTTTGCTGATAAAATAGACTTCAAAGCAACAAAGTTCTAAAGAAGTAAAGAAGGATATTACATAAAGATAAAAGGATCAATGTAACAGGAAGAGCTAAAGATCCTAAATATATATGCACCCAATACAGAAATACCCAGATATATAAGACTTATAAAGAGACTTGGACTCCCACACAATAATAGTGGGAGACTTACAGATCAATGAGACAGAAAGTTAACATCGATATTCAGGACTTGAACTCAGATCCGGAACAAGTAGACTTAATTAACATTTATAGAACTCTCCACTTTAAATACACAAAGTATACACTCTTATCAGTACTACATCACACGTATTTACAGGTTTAAATGAAATATTGGTTGGCTGCTTGTTAATTATTTTCTTCCCTCATTTTTTTTAATTTTATTTATTTTATTTTATTTTATTTTTTATGTCTCTATTATTAAACATAATCACAGGCATACCCATTTTTAGACTGCATTTTAGCCCGGGCAATAAAGCAACACCCCTGTTCTCTCTCCCTCTTCCTCTTCCTCTTTCTTCCTTTCCTTTATTCTTTTTTTTTCTTTTTCTTTTTCTTTTTTTATTTTTTTTTTCTTTCTTTCTCTAAAAAAAAAAAAAAAAAAAAAGAATGAGCTTTTGGCTGGGCATGGTGGCTCACGCCTGTAATCCAAGCACTTTGGAGGCCAAGGCGGGCGGATCACCTGAGGTCGGGAGTTCAAGACCAGCCTGACCAACATGGTGAAACCCCGTCTTTAAAAAATAAAAATTAAATAAATAAAAAAAAAAGAATGAGCTTTCAAGTGAACTAATTGAGGGAGAACTCACTCATTACCGTGGGGTAATTCATCAAGCCATTCATGAGGGATGAACCACCAGGATCAAAACACCTCCCACCAGGGCCTACCTCCAATATCAGGTCACATTTCAACATGTGATGTGGAGGGGACAAATATCCCAACTATATCAGCTTTATACAGGTATATGTGTGTTTGTGTGTCTGTGTGTGTATATATATATAATCTTACTCTTTTATATATGTGTGTGTGTATATGTATACACACACACATATATATGTGTATATATATATACACACACACGTATATATGTATGTATATATATGTGTATATATACATATATGTGTATATATACACACACATACACACACATATATAAAAGAGTATGATGTGCAATTGTATGGTCTTCTTTACAAGGCACTAAATAATGAGATCTCGAAGCAGGTATGATGACTTCATAATTTTGAAGTAGTGTTAAGTACTAGATAAGTGTAAGTGACATTATGAGACATTGGTATCAACAGTAACATGCTATGAAAATAATTCTGATTTCTATTGGTGGCAGAGCCATGGTTCCATTAATAGTTTGTTACAGTCGTAACTAAAGAAAAGGTGATATTTCAGTTACAGGTAAGTGGAAATCAAGATGCAAATTTTTTTCATCAAATTTCATAGATTCTCCTCCATTCTTATGAACACAAAAGTATGCTGGGCATCGTGGCTCCCGCCTATAATCCCAGCACTCTGCAAGGCCAAGGCAGGAGATTTGCTTGAACTCAGGAGTTCGGGACCAGCTTGGGAAATGTGGTGAGACCCCATCTCTACAAAAAATTTAAAAATTAGTCAGGCATGGTGGCGCATGCCTCTAGTCTCAGCTACTTGGGAGGCTGAGGTAAGGGGATCACTTGAGCCTGGGAGGTTGAAGCTCAGTAAGTCAAGATCATGCCACTGCAGCACTGCACTCCAGCCTGGGCAACTGAGTGAGACCTTGTCTCAACAAACAAACAAACATACGCACCAAGGTAAAGTATCCTTACAGAGATGTTTTAAAAACCTTACCTCTGAAAACCACATAGAACAAATTAGTCCCCTTAAAAACTCTCCTGAATCTCCTAACTTAAGTCTTCTAATCCAAAACTGACAGTGTTTCCAGAATTTTCAGTAACCTTATCATTTTCTTCTGCTTGAGCAAGAATTTTTAAATTTCCAAACAGAAGCAATGAGCCCAGAAACTTAGCATGCATTCCACGTTGTTACGACCAGCCCATCCCAGGGGAATGAAAGATAAATTTGCAGGAACACCTTGGCATTCTCTAATAATAAATAAATAAATAAATAAATTTTCTTTCACTTGGGAAAACAAAGCCTGTCAAAATGGCTGCCTTAACTGTCTGAGTAATAATTTTTAAAAAAAATATTACTTGATTTTTAATGACATTTTAATTTTCTCACAGAAATGATCATTTTAAACAGGAGTCTATAACATAAAGAATAAATAACACAAGACAAAACGGAAAAAAACAAGTTCCCAGGACAAAAGACTGAGTTTGTCATTTGCTTAGCCTGTGGTAGATGCGTGTGTTTAGAGTTTTTTGAGGACTGTGTCTTTCTGCAGATAAGCAGCCGTCTCTGAGCCTAGATCTAAATTAGCTGCAGCTGGAACTCAATAGATTCAAAGAGAAAATAGTTCCTTAAGTATCAATTTTGTGCGGAGAAATAAAAAGAGGAACAAGAAATAGCCTCTGCCCTGAGGGGGGCTTGAAAGTTAGTGACAGTAGGAAACATTTTATAAAAATAGTTACACAAGGAAGACTAAAACCATATTATACTCCAGTGGAAAAAATATCCGAAATGATGTAAAGGAAACAATTGAGCTATTACAATGAATAGACTGATGTTGTCAAATGGCTTTTTTGTTAGTAAGGCCAAAACAATGCCACAGTTTTTCGGAGGAGCCTGGTTATAATGCCCAGCAAACACCATTGTAATTATTAGGTTATGCTTGGTCATTCACACTAGCATTGAGCTGTTTAACGTACCTGATCTGTCTTCTTCAGTTATACCCTATAATCTTACACAGCACTTTGTACATAGTATCTTCTCAGTACTTATAAGTGAATGAAGGCACAACATACTATAGAAAGTATGGAAGAGGTGGGATTGAAACAACTTTTTGTTGTTGTTGTTGTTCTTTTTGAGATGGAGTCTTGCTCTGTCATTCAGGTTGCAGTGCAGTGGCACGATCTCGGCTCACTGCGACCTCCACCTCCCGGTTTCAAGTGATTCTCCTGCCTCAGCCTCCCAAGTAGCTGGGATTACAGGTGTGCACCATCACGCCAGACTAATTTTGTGTTTTTAGTACAGATGGGGTTTCCCCATGTTGGCCAGCCTGGTCTCAAACTCCTGACCTCAAGTGATCCACCCACCTCGGCCTCCCGAAGAGCTGGGATTACAGGCATGAGCCACTGGGCCTGGCTGGATTGAAACAGTTCTACAGCATGCTTGATTGTGCCACTTTTTGAAAGCTCTAAGTCTTAGTAATGTCATCTGTAAATGAGGATACCACTATTAGCTAAGATTTTTGTAAAGAGTAGATGATACCCATAAAATATTTAGCAAATAGTCATTCTTTAACAACTGTCAGCTATTTCACGGAAGGAAGCATGTAGAACTGATGTTTACAGCTGGAATGAAGCCCAATGATCCACTTCCGCCTTCTCATTGTAAAGTGGGAACTCCAGAGAGATTGCAGACTTCCCCTAAGGACATGAAAAATGGAAACAGGTGCAAACCCAGGTCTCCTGAGTTTCTTAGGTTAATTTTTTTATTTCATAATTACCAGATAACTCTCTTCTAGGTCAAAAATGTCTTAATACTGTTTGACTCTCTGAAACAAAGTGATGCTTCTTGTCTGTTTCCTTAAAAGTTTACATTCTCTAAGTTCACAGAAATGACATCTTAAGTGTATTTTCCATACCACTGATCAAGTTGAAGTCTTAAATATGTATGTTTGAGGGTCAGGCATGGTGGCTCACGCCTGTAATCCCAGCACTTTGGGAGGCCGAAGCGGGTGGATCACGAGGTCAGGAATTCAAGACCAGCCTGGACAACATGGTGAAACCCCGTCTGTACTAAAAATACAAAAAATAGCCAGGCATGGTGGCTCATGCCTGTAATCCCAACACTTTGGGAGGCCGAGGCAGGCAGATCACCTGAGATCAGGACTTTGAGACCAGCCTGGCCAACATGGTGAAACCCCACCTCTACTAAAAACACAAAAATTAGCTGAGCATGGTGGCAGGAGGTGCCTGTAATCCTGGCTACTTGGGAAGCTGAGGCAGGAGAATCGCTTGAACCTGGGGGAGCGGAGGTTGCAATGAGCCGAGATTGTGCCATTGCACTCTAGCCTGGGTGACAGAGCGAGACTCTGTCTCAAAAAACTAAAAAAAATTAAAAATAGCCGGGCGTGATGGCAGGTGCCTGTAATCTCAGCTGAGGCAGGAGAATGGCTTGTACCCGGGAGGCCGAGGTTGCATTGAGCTGAGATCGTGTCACTGCACTCCAGCCTGGGCGACAGAGCAAGTCTTCAGGGAAAAAAAAAAAAACCAACAAAACAAAGTATGTATGTTTGAAGATACATATTTATGTATTGCTCCAAATTTTTATAAGGAACAATGAAAGGTGGTCTCTGCAGGTCTCTGGGATGGTTCTCCCAGACGCTGAGCACGCTTTAGCAGAGAAGTTAAAGTTTATACAGATCTACTTTGCTCTTAAGTAGTGGGCCTGAGGGTGAATATTTTTCATCTGCGTATATTTTATTAGATGGATGATAAACAACTGATCAAATACACTCCTGTGGACCTGAAAGGAAATCAATCCATATTCCATCATGATTGAAATCATATATGTAAATTCAATCATTTAGTGATGAGCTAGTGCTATAGATGTTTTTGTTAGTTTTTGCATATGTGAATAACTGGCAGGAATTCTATGCAAGAATGTATGAAATAAACACAAGAATGTATGTGAAATACAGGAATTAAATGCAAGAATGTATGTGAAAATATAATGTAAAGGACTATACTAGTAAAAGCATCTATACTCTTTATAATTATTATCTTGTAATTATACAAAGGGACTCAATAGATATCTGTTAAATGCATGCCTGTAGGACTGACTGACTCAAGGAATGTTCTCAGCTATCAGATGTTATGATTATAAGAAATTCTCGGCCAGGTGCAGTGGCTCATGCCTATAATCCCAGCACTCTGGGAGGCTGAGACGGGCAAATCACTTGAGGTCAGGAGTTAAAGACCAGCCTGACCAACGCGGTGAAACCTCATCTCTACTAAAAATACAAAAATTAGCTGGGTGTGGTGGTGGCGCCTGTAATCCCAGCTACTCTGGAAGCTGAGGCAGGAGGATCGCTTGAAGCTTGGGGAGGGATATTACAGTGGGCTGAGATCGTGCCACTGCACTCGAGCCTGGGCGAAAGAGTGGAACTCCGTCTCAAAAGAAAGAAAGAAAAGAAAAACGAAATTCTCTTAATCGTTAAAACTTGCAGACGATAAACTCCTAGGACTGTGGTGAAGGCTGAATTAAATAATATGTGGGATGTGTCTACCCTAATCTGGCACATGGTATGCATTCAACACATGTAGGAACACTTTTAATTTTTAAAAATTATTAAGACGGGAAAATGAAAGATGGTTTGAAATGCTGATGAGATTTAGATTCCTAGCAAGGGCAGGGAAATCTCATTATAGAGCTGCTGGATTTTTATTAACTATAAGTATAATGTCACACGTCTACCAACTTTCCCAAAACATAGCTACTATAATCGGAAAATGTAATGCATATCCAGGGTTTGTGTTATAGAGGCATGAAAGCAGAGAGAGGCGGCTAGTTCTCCAGAGATGATAAGATTAGCTTCCTCTCAGCCTTTAGAGTCTCAGCTGTAGAACCAGGTTGAATAATATTTTTAATGCAGACAATGTTTGTACTAGACAAAGTCAACTTAGCATTTCATAGGAGCTGGTCAAGTGTTCCCCTGCTCAGTGTTCTCTTTTTTCCCCTCTTTCACTGTTTAAATAAATTATAAAGAGAAGAATTTTAGCATGGAATGGCTACTAATCCATAACATGAAAGTTGTGTTTGGGAATATTTGTGTTCTTGGCCTCATGTCCTCCAAAACCTGTCCTTTAAGAGAACTTTTCTACAAGTCGTGTATTTCTTTTGTTTCTAAATTGCTTGCATTCATAATGCAGACATGGTTTCTTAGTGAAACATACCCTTCTAGTGTGTCTTTTGTTTGTTTGTTTTTAAGACAGTCTTGCTCTGTCACCCAGGCTGGAGTGCAATGGCGTGATCTTGGCTCACTGCAACCTTGCCTCTTGGGTTCAAGCAAGTGTCCTGTCTCAGCCTCCCTAGTAGCTGGGACTACAGGCTTATGCCACCACACCCGGCTAATTTTTTGTATTTTTAGTAGAGACGGGGTTTCATCGTGTTGGCCAGGATGGTCTCCATCTTTGTTATGAGGGTTGTGGCATCTGCCAGAATCTTACCCATCCTGTTGTATCTCTCAGTCAGGTAAGCACCTTCAAAGAGATTTTTCCTTCAGCTATTAGATTTTTTTTCCATTGGAAAGTAATCTGCAAAAGAGAGATGGAACCTGGGGTTCCTCTGACTATATTAAAATAATTGGGATGTGCTACATTAAAATCTGCAAAAAAGAGTCTTGGCCTTAGACTTCAGTTGATAAATCTTACAATTCCTCCCCACACACCCTGCTTCTAGGACTTATTTTCCCCCTCGTTTGTTAATACCCTACTATTACGGTATTGTGTTCGATTCCATGGAGACCCTGGAATAACCTCTCATACTCATCCACGCTTTCCTCGCATCAAAGCACTGCGTAGTTCTAGACAGTACGTGGGAGTCCAGCAGAGGCTCATCTGGCTGAAAATGGAGGGGACAAACAGTGACCTCCCTGTTCCTCCTAGATACCAAGGAATCTTGACTTTGTCCTTGAAAAAACCCTTTGCTTTGATTCAAGGCCACCACACCTCTCAGCAGAGTATGGTGGCACCAGAGAGAAGTGGAGATCAGCACTTTCAAGGACTCATATATGCACACAAGCAGCTGAGACCTCGATGGGCTCCTCCCAAGCCTCCTGGAATCCTTCACACCACAAGGGGCAGAGTCACTCTTTCTTGAAACAGATGTCTTTACAGCCTTGCCCAGTGAGTCCATCCCCAGCCCAACATCTCTTTTTTTTGAGATGGAGTGTTATTCTGCTGCCAGGCTAGAGTGCAGTGGCACAGTCTCGGCTCACAGCAACCTCCAACTCCCTGGTTCAAGAGATTCTCCTGCCTCAGCCTCTCAAGTAGCTGAGATTACAGGCATGCACCACCATACCCAGCTAATTTTTATATTTTTAGTAGAGACAGGGTTTCACCATGTTGGCCAGGCTGGTCTTGGTCCCCTGACCTCATGATCTGCCCACCTTGGCCTCCCAAGGAGAGAGAAGGCAAAAGGGATGTTGGGGCCAGATGTGGTGGCTCATGCCTTCCAAAGGATTACAGGCATGAGCCACCGCACCCGGCCCCAACATTCCTTTTGCCTTCTCTCTCAGGAGTAGCCACAGTGTTTCCCTCCAGTTTGCTTTTACTTTGGCCTTCTCAGATGTTATTTAAAAAGCTCCTCTCTGAATTTCCTCCTAGATCCCTCATATTTAGTAGTGAGCTGTGCAGCAGCTGAACCAAAGACCCAAAGAGACAAGGATGCCCCTGAAGCTAACATAGCGAAATTATGATGAACCATTCAGAAGTCCTCGCTGCTAGTCACAGGACACCCACTTTAAGAGGGACTATTCTCTCTTCTATGTGCAATTATATTTTGTCCCTGGAAAATGACTCATCTCTGATGGCAGCAACTACACAAGGAAACAGCAGATGAGCCATGAGTTTTACAAAGTTTTAACTGGCTGGGCATGGTGGCTCAGACTTGTAATAATCCCAGCACTTTGGGAAGCCAAGGCAGCTGGATTTGAGACTGAGAGTTCGAGACCAGCCTGGGCAACGTGGTGAAACCCTGTCTCAACAAAAAAATACAAAAATTAGCCAGGCATGGTGGCATGAGCATGTGGTCACAGCTACTGGAGAAATTGAGATGGGAGGATCACTTGAGCCCAGGAGGTCAAGGCTGCAGTGAGCTGAGATGGCGCCACTGCACTCCAGCCTGGATGACAGAGTGAGACCCTGTCTCAAAAAAAAAAAAAAAAAAAAAAGTTAGACTAGGTTTACGATGGACTAGTTTTAATTATTTTTGAAATACTAAGAGGTGGATGCACAATTCTTATTTTTTAAGCATATGTCTTTAGATTCTGGGTACAACCAAGAGAAGCTATTCCACCTCTTTTGTTTTGAAACCAAATTTGCTAGGATTCTGATTGTCAATGGACAGAATCGATCCCGTGGCCCTGAACTAGTATTTGAGACATGCTTAAAACAAAGGCTGGGTCTACTGACGAAGCAGCTCATAAACATTTTCCCTGGAGAACCAACTTGAGAAACCCCATTCCTTCTCGTCCTCTTTTCCTTGCGTTCTCTTTCGCCTTCTCTCACCAGTCACCTAACAGAGTAAAGCTCAAGACTGCTTGAATAGGTTCAAAGGGTAAAGCTAACTAAAAGAAAGGGAAATCGGGTTTCCTGTGAAATACGCTGCTGCTTTTCTGATTTTGCCATGTGGCACCGATTCTGGAGGCCAAAATAGAAACAAACTCTTCTGGATGGTGTACCTTTACTAAGACTCTAGAGTTGGCTCTCCAAAGGGAAGAGGGCACTTCAAGTTCGAAAAACATTTTTTTGCCATTTGGAGACCGGAGTCTTCCTCATGGTCAAGGGGAGGTATCAAATCACTTTTTCGGAGTTTGCATGCTGCCCTCTCCTGGCCTGTATAGACAGAAGTGTTATAGTACATCAAATGTATTTCCTTTAATTCCACACCTGTGTGTGAGATACCTAAGAAAACATGAGAGTTTATTTAAAATATTCAGGATGTCTCATCAAAAATGTATATACCACCCTCTCACTTTCCATCCTCTTAACTTCTATGTGGCTCTGGGGCTCTGTTCTGCAAATCAGTGCTCCAGTACCGTCCGGGACCCATCAACATGCTGGCCACTTAAAGACATCTTTCCAACTAGAAGTGGCGGCAATGGGAAATTTACAGAAGCCATTGGTCAGTGTTGAGTCTGAGGACCATATTTTAGCCTGACATGTGATCAAAATTAATTCTATATATTATTAGGTCTATTATAGCTAATATTATTAGAAACTATCAAGAAGCAGCTAATCCAAGAAGTAGATGGCATCATAGGTCTAATTTTTAGTTGAACACGTTGTCCTTCAAAAGGATTTGTCTTTTTTGTGGGTGCTTTGTGTGACCCGTTTTAAGCCCAATGCTGGGCACGTTTTCTCTGGTTGAAATAATTCTTTTTTTTCGCCTCGATATTTAAAGGACCCTGATACTGAGCACATGTCTGCAACCTGGCACATCACACAGGGGCAACTGCCGTAGCAACACCGAACTACAAATGGGGCTGAACTAACCTGCTGTGCGCCTGTGCCTTTGCTGTCCCTCAGTGTCTGCCTTTGACCCAGATAGGCCAATCCTCTCCATATCAGTGAGAACTGAGAGTCTAATACCATTCCTTTGCATTTGAAAACGAGGTGTTTACTTTAAAGAGATTTAAAGGCATGTACTTTGTTTAAACTTTACCAAACGTATAACTCGAGGGTATGTGAAGCTCTGGCTGGCTCTACTAAGATTCACAGAGAACGCTCACTTGGGCAGCGCATCTACTAAAACTGGAAGGATACAGAGAAGATTAGCATGGCCCCTGCACAAAGATGACACGCAAATTCAGGAAGTGTTCTATATTTTAAAAAAAAAATCAAGAAGTGCTTTTAGAAGAAAGGATACAAAAACAAAGAAGAAAAAAGAGAATGACTTGATTACCTCTCTCAATGAAAAACGATAGCACAAAACAATGAATAATCACAGCATTATTTATACCTATCTTTGAAAAGCCATCAGTGTCTCCTACTCTATACAAAGTGAATATAATCAATCTCACACTCACAAAGTTGCTAGCAACACGCCCAACATTACTTTAGAGTTTGAAAATTAGGAGGGAAATAGGTCCCAATTTATTGCAGCTCTTTTATTTATAGAAGAGTGACAGATGCTCACAATCACACAAAACAATCCTTAACTACTAATAGAATTTGGTTGGGTCGATTAATTTATATTTATTTGAACAGCTAAATTTTTCACAGTTTCTTTCTGATGTAAAAGGAAAAAAAATTCATCTATAAAATCAAAATGCCTTCTATATATCGTATTCACTTGCCATGTCTATACTTTGACACAATTAAAAAAAAAACCCTATTAAATCATTCAGATCAATCAATGCGCAAAAACTATGAAGTTTTCTGACTCCATGTAGAACTAAGCATGCATTTCCTTTAATGAAAGAAAGAACACGTTCATCTGATAGAAAAAACAACAAACAAACAAACAAAAAAGGTCAATATAAATTCTCCACTGTGATATACAACACAAATACCTTTCTTATAACTTCCTTATGTTCCTTGGTCAGGCACCTGCCTTGGGACAAGGACTACCTTGAGAACTAGGCACTACTGAATGTTGAGTTGATTGTGAATTATCGGTGGGTAAATAGCCCTCTTCCACCGGAGAGAGGGCTATTTAGACGAAAGGTAACGTATGTGATTGCCCCTGCACCTGCTGCTGAGCCATTCCCTGGCTGAACTGGAGTCCCAATCTTTTCCACTGCAGAAAAAGTGTTTTTCATAGGGATTCAGAGCCACATGAATACCAGCCAGCACTTGAAGACTGCAAAGCAAGACCAATCTTTTAACCAAGACTTTGTGCAGTTCCCTCTGGCTTTTCCCGGGAAGGACTGAACTCATTAGGCAATGCTAATTTAATCACGAGTAATCAACAGCAGGGGAAAGTTATATAACCATCTTTAAAATTTCAAATCAAATGCGATAAAATCTCAGGAAACATATTTTTTTTTAACAGAACTCACACCTCGAAATAAAAAAAAAAGAAAAAAATAGGTAGAAGTCTGAGTTTTAGGATGAAACCAAATAAAATCAAAAATCAATATTTTCTTACAAATATCACATCTACTAGATGGTTCTAATTAATGCCTTTTTAATGTGGTAACACATGAGATCCTGAAACTGATGGTGCCTGGCATGCAGAATACAAATGCACTTTTAAGCTGGTAAGACAATGTAGAAATAAATCAGGTACACAGGAAGGATCACTGACAATCACATTAAAAAACATCTACCTCCCTTCTGTCTTTTTCTCCTTCAACCACAGCATAGTGGTATAGTGATATTTCACTCATGAGGTTAGTGCACCTTGGCCACATGCTTTTAAAGCCAAAACTATGCCGAAGTCCACAGTGGTTCCTATTCCTCTAGGGAGGATATCAACCTATAGGTAGGTTGGGAAATGTTCATAGCCTGCTTTCTAACCATCAGATGGTGTTTGACTCCCCATAGTCATAATTAGCATGGCGGTCACCGAGAGGTATTTATTGGTTGCATGACAACATATTGGTATTGAGATTATTTAAAAGAGAAAAAGAGAGATCACGGTCAAGTTTGAAGGTCCTTACTTTCCTCCCACGCATAATTCAATAGGCGAATAAACCTTGTGGCCCCCAAGCACACGCCAACAGTTAATTCCCCGGGGGGAAGCAGGCGAGACACCCGCTCCGTGCTTTCCACCCCCGCCAGCCACGGAACAACAATGTCAGTTTCATTCTAAGTGCCTCGTGGAGGCAGAAATCAGAAACCGTGTCTGTGTCACATTAGCCGTGACAAGCCGCGTACCTGCAATGACGTGGTGGAAGCCTCCTCCTCGAGCCCCTTCTCTCTCTCTCTCCCTCTCCCTCTGCCTCCTCTGGGCTCAATAGTCCACAGCTGGGTCTAAGTTTGGCCTCCCGCTGCCGCTTTTCGTTCGGCCGCAGCCGGACTGCAGCAGACGCCCATAAGAGAAGCGCGCCGGCTGGGGGTGCAGGAGGGGCGAGCGCGCGCCCCGCGCCGCGCGGTCCCAGGCTGGCTGCTCCTGCAGATGTGAGAGGAGCCCGGAGACTTAGCTCTGAATCCTCTCGGCGCTGCATGGGGATATTATCACAGTCTGGGATTTCTATTGGCTCTGAACGCCAAACAAATCACACCAGCCACCCCCCTTCTCTGTTTCACTCAGCGCTTGTTTCTCATCTAACCCACAAACATTGCAGCCACACACACTTCAGTCGCTTGCAATGTTTCTCTTTTCCTCCTTCCAGTCAGTGGATTTACAACCCTGTGGTCAGCTCTAACATTTTTTTTAGCAGACTTCCAATGCTAACCTTCTTGTTTATGTAGAGAAATTCTCCCTCCATCCCTTAAACCAGAAAAAGAAAGAAAGAAAGAAAACACTCATTCCCTTCAGATCTTCTTCCTTTTGTTGATGGGTTTGCAATGTGATGAATGTAGAAAGCCTGTTTGTGATATGTCTGACATTCTCACACACGCACATACACGTGCTCTTACACACACACACACACACACACACACACAATCAGGCTCCTTTTGTTTGGAGTAATTGAAGCCAGTGAAATAAAAAGCAAGTTGAGCCTAATAACCTAAGTGAGAGCTTAACTAATAAAATCTTGAATGAATTCACTGCAAAACACCAATTGCTTGAGTTTGTTTTCTGTTTCAAATAGTACTTCGGTCATTATTATCCTGATTTTTGTTTACTGAATGCAGAGGTTTCTAATGCAAATCAGACTCTTCAACATCCAGAGAACATAAAACAGTGACGCCAGACCAATTCTTGTGCTCCATGGACTTGGTGTGGTATATCAGAAGCGTATTGTCACGCCTGTATGCTTTCTCTTTTTATTATTTTTTGAACTTCTCACCGCTGATCATCTCAGGACTGAGACTCTCTTAGTGTGATTCAGTAGCCAAAGGAGACTATTTAGACTCTCCTGATAGAGGTTCCTGGATGAAAATTTTTAGTCTGTATGTGTCAATAGAGATAAACCTTTGGCCCCGTGGTAGGGAAAGGGCCCAAGAAAAATCTGAGATCTTACAAACTTGGCTGGGAAAATTCAGAATAAAATAAAGTTTCACTGCGTCTTATAAAACAGACCCTCCCTTAGACTTTTCCCCAAAATCAATTTCACTGGTGCTTATGGAAATTTTAATGACAGTTATTCTTGACAAGAAGCCATTGCTTCTGAAATCACTGAGCTCTGTTTTGATTTTTGACTTGAAATTTTTTTTTGCAGTGTTATCCCTTTTGTATACTATTTGTTATTTGATATTCTAGCTCCAACTCAACTCTCAGCATGTTGTGTTGCAAATTCACAGGAAATAACAATTAGTTCTTGAAATATATCATCACCAAGCAGACTACCTGCCTTCTTTTCTTACGTGGGCACATTCCAGGAATTGTGAAATACAGCCTTATTTTCAGAATGGGCCAGCCTGAAATCAGCTGAAATTGACAAAGGAAATACAAAACAAAACCACATTTGGCTGTTGGTTCCTGCTAACCACAGTCTAACCTCAAATGGCATATCCTTATTACTTTAACAACTCCAGTTCATTCCCCTTCTTTAAGTAGGCAGTTTCAAAAAATAATACTGTCATAAATCTTTGAATGTGTAGAGTGTATTTCTCCTAAAGATCTCAGCAGTCTCAGAAGGAAAGGAGTTCTAAGTACGATACTCCAGATTTTCCAGGTGGAGAAACAAAGTGGGAGAATGACAAAGTGACTTGCTGAAGGCAGACAGCAAATAGAGCTGGGAGAGTGGATGACTGCCCTACTTGTTTCATACAAACTATTCGACTCAAAGGAAAGCGAAGGGTTAACACAGCAGCCTCTCATTCCTGCCTGCCTTTGCACACAAGAGCTAACAATTCATGAAATCATACCAACTCGGTAAATAGTCATTTCACATATTATTTCAGAACAGGTCATGATGTTTTCAGATAAGTTACCAATAATTTGCCTTAGAATTGCCTTTCTAGAAAAGAGAAAAACAGTGACTGATAAAAACGACGAGCAGATTATTATATTTCCTGCTTGTTAGTTTCAGGGCTTATTATAGCTCTTCATATCCCTGGAAAGACAATGTAAGTAAAATCATGGATGACTTAAAGTCATAGATACAGCTTAAACTTAATTTTAGATAATAATTCAATCCCTCTGTCCTTCAGTTAATGAAGAGCAAAACTGGATGATTTAAAGGACATCTGCTATAACCAATCAGTTGTGTGGTTAAGGGAAAATAAATCATCAGTATTTATTCTTCTACATTTAGTCTTCTGGTCATTTTGCTATCTTTAAAAGAGGTTTTCAAAGACAATTCTTAAATCCTTTATAAATGACACAGACGTTGGTAATAATAAAAACACTTGCATCTCATCATACACAGCAAGTGGACAGCCACGCATATTCATGATAGGACATCATTTTCTCTTCCACTTATTCACCCACATCAGGATCATCCTGCTTAGTCCAGTGTGGCACTTTTTACGAGAGACATTCACAAATTGGCGTGTATCCAGAGGAATTGATAAGACGATGATTCTGAATATTATAATTTATAAGAGATGCAAGACAGAATCAGGCATCTTGTCTTGGAGCAGGGACTGAGGTGAAAATGATAACGATTTCAAATAGTAAATGTAAAAGAAGAATGTTTAATTCCTCCTAAAAGGAGGAATGAATAATGATGAATAATGATTAACTTAATGAATAATAAGTTAAAAAGAGGGATGAATAATATGTTTATTATTCATACAACGCTTAAAATGTATTGTCATTTTTATAAATATTTTCTTTCTTGATTTTTTAAAACAACTCTGTGAGGAATATAGGATAAATGCTACTAGACTAATTACATAGATTAAAGAAGTTTCTATAGTAAAATCACCCTGATGTAGTCAGGTATGATGCCAGAGGATGGGAATAAGTTGAAATGGATTCTAAACCCAGTGCTGTTCTGGAGAGAAAATAAGGGTGGGCAAAAATCAGGATAGCGAAAGACCTCTCAAAAGTAAAGCTTTTGGAAATTGAAAGAATTTCCCGGCAAATTGATGATTTGGAGATTTTGATATAGGTCACTGAAGTGGTCAAGAAAAAGGCCCAAAATCCTTTGGAGAGATTATGAAGGCATTGTTATAAAGGTCAGACTAGATAACCTAGGGTTTGCTTCAGCTCGAAATCATCTTTGATGCTATTATTGGCCTTTAAAATATTACAGAATAATTTATAATGTTATTGAATAATTTTCAGAGTATGTCATTAAATTTTTAAGAAGATTATAGTTATGATCTATGTCTATTTCCGAACTATAGATGACTACAGATGGTCTTTTACCCTTCTTTTGACATATCTGTGTGTTCTATGATGAATATGTATAATTTATAAGAAAAAAAGTAAAAAAGAAAAAGTAGAAGAGCTTATAATTCTTCCTCTACTATACAAAGATACAAGATTTCCATATGACTAGTTTGCTGAAGACTGACATTGCATTCCCAGTGTGATAAGTGTAAGATCACATTCTTGATCTTGTCTGTACTTACTCATTTGTTTTCTTTCTAACCTAGGTTGGACGCCATTCTAATGCTAATGTTTTCCCCTTGGATATCTTTTTATTTGTCTTAATAGCTTCCTTTTAACCTATGCATTTATTGATAAATCCATAAATGCTTGTTTTGTCCTTTTATATCTATACTTCTTTCTTAGATTATCATAGTTTACATTTTAAATTGTTACAATGATTTTGATGCACAAAGTTTGCAAATTCTTCAGTTTACTGGTTATTAAATATTTATTCCTCCATCATATAAAAACCTTTATTTCCTAGAAAGTCATAAACTTTGTTTATTAATGCTGTATATTTACATCAAAACCTCAAAATGATTCACTGATTCACTGATGTGTATGAATCTACACTCTGATGGTTCACAAATTTCAACTGTTCACATGTATTAAATAACATTTATCTCTCTGTGTCACAGCAATTCTACCCAGAATATATGAGTGATTTATAAGAGTTTTATAGGAAAACATACAGCTCTCACTGTGTCGCAGAATAAACTCCTCGTCCATGAGAGTGCCATCTGTCATGTTTGTGTCACCCCAGTGGAGCAGGGAGCACAACCCACAGATGAGCTGCGGAAATTAATAGAAAAGGGAGTGACCATGTATTCAGCTCCATCCCTATATTTTCCCTTAAGACCCAGGGAGCAGGTGGTTGTGGGTTTTTTTGATTCATTAGCCCATGCTTATTAGATGTCAGCAAGGCCTCTGCACTGTACTCTTAGTTCTGAGATATGGATGTGAAGAGGTGAAGAGGGCAAAGTGAGAGTGAAGAGAAGGCACAGCCACTTTGACCTGCGTGTGCTTATGACATAATCTAAGCAGTGAACGCAGGAATGGTTAAAATAAGATTCAGGTTGACAAATGCAGCTGAAGGAATGGCCAGAATGGCTTCATCGTGGCACCTGCCACTTCCGTAGCTCTTTCCCAGACCGGATAGCCCAGATGAGGAAGGAGACCTAGATAGCTTAGCAGTATCACATACATCTGCCCCTACAGCTATAGACACCAGGCTAGGAGAGCACATTAGACTCAATCTGCCACCCATACAGAGATAATGGTAGTTGGCTGTCGATCAGATTTCCTTTCTGGAGGAGCTATTATCTATCTTTCTATCTATCTATCTATCTATCTATCTATCTATCTATCTATCTATCATCTATCTATCAATCATCTATCTATCATCTATCTATCTATCATCTATCTATTTCACTCTTGTTGCCCAGGCTGGAGTGCAATGGCGTAATCTCGGCGCACCGCAACCTCTGCCTCCTGGGTTCAAGCGATTCTCCTGCCTCAGTCTCCCGAGTAGCTGCGGTTACAGGTATGCGCCACCATGCCCGGCTAATTTTGTATTTTTAGTAGAGACAGGATTTCACTGTGTTGGTCAGGCTGGTCTCGAACTCCTGACCTCAGGTGATCCAGCTGCCTTGGCCTCCCAAACTGCTGGGATTACAGGCATGAGCCACCACACCTGGCAGATGAGCACTATTGTACTGTAGTTCATGATGTCAACACTGAGTTTGAACCCTGTGTCACTTACTGCTTGGATATCCTTGCTTCTTTTCTGGGATTTCAGTTTTTGGGTATATAAAATAGAGTTTACATGTCTACAATGTAAATTCTAGGAGGATTAAATTAGGTTTTGGTTTAGAAGGATTACACAGTGTCTGGCCCAGAGAAAATACTTTGTAAAATTCAGGGTACAAGCTCAATAGAGCAGGTATTTCACGTGCTGGACGTAGCAAGGCTGCTGAAACTCACTGACCAGCATTTGAATGTGGAGGGAACAGAGACTATGCTGTTCAAGACGGTTCAGGGGACTGTCCTTTCTGGGATTGTTTTGGGCACCCACAGAGTAGAATACTGATTTGACTTTTAGAAATAAGCCCAGATCATTCAGAGCTATTTATCACTGGGGAAACAAAACTGGCTATTTCCATTTTAGAGTAGCATTAAAGCAATGTGGCTGGGCACGGTGGCTCACACCTGTAATCCCAGCACTTTGGGAGGCTGAGGTGGGAGTATCACGAGGTCAAGAGATTGAGAGCATCCTAGCCAACATGGTGAAACCCGGTGTCTACTAAAAAAATACAAAAATTAGCTGGGTGTGGTGGCATGAGCCTGTAGTCCCAGCTACTTGGGAGGCTGAGGAAGGAGAATTGCTTGAACCCAGGAGGTGGAGGTTGCAGCGAGCTGAGATCGAGCCACTGCACCCTAGCCTGGTGACGGAGCAAGATTCTGTCTTAAAATAAAATAAAATAAAATAAAATAATTAAAGCAATGTAATACATGAAGTCTCTAAGGTCTCTAAGGGCAAAAAGTGTATCTTATTTGACTTTTTCTAAACAGTGCTTACCATTATTCTTGGTACACAGCTGGCACTCAGTAAAGGTTAGTTGAATAACAATTTACAAATTAATTTATAAAAAGGCCGGGCATGATGGTTTAGGTCTGTAATCCCAGCACCGAGGAGGTTGTATCAAGAGGTCAGAAGATCGAGACCACCCTGGCGAACCTGGTGAAACCCTGTCTCTACTAAAAACACAAAATAAATTAGCCTGGTGTGGGGCACATGCCTGTTGTCCTGGCAATTAGGGAGGCCGAGGCAGGAGAATCACTTGTACCCAGGAGGTGGAGGTTGTAGTGAGCACCAATGTACTCCAGCCTGAGCGACAGAGCAAGACTCCATTTCCAAAAAAAAAAAAAAAAAAGAGTTAACTACCGGGTGAGATGACTCATGCCTGTAATCCCAACACTTTGGGAGGTTGAAGCAGGCAGATCACTTGAGGTCAGGAGTTTGTGAACAGCTTAACCAACATGGTGAAACCCTGTCTCTACTAAAAATACAAAAATTAGCCAGGTGTGGTGGCAGGTGCCTGTAATCCCAGCTATTTGGGAGGCTGAGGTAGGAGAATTGCATGAACTCAGGAGGTGGAGGTTGCAGTGAGCCAAGATCATGCCGCTGTATTCCAGCCTGGGTGACAGAGAGAGACTCCATCTCAATTAAAAACAAAATAACTGATTGGTGAATTTATTAAAGATGACTTCCTTATGTGGATTGTAAACTGGCATAGAATATAATTCTGAAGAAGGGATCCCAGTCTGTTTTATCCAATAGAAATATTGTTTGAATTAAATGTTTGATGGTGGCCGATTGTATTATTGTCCAAAATATTCACTTCCCTGCCCACAAGACCCATTCCTAAGAAAGGATAATATATGTCTACTCCCCTGGCTGAGGCTTGGTAATTTGGCTTATTGTAGCCATTAGAATATGTCCAAAAGTTCTGTGTGTGCTTCCAAAACAAAGCTTTAAAAGTCATTGTGTGGTCTACCACTTCTTTTTTTACTCTTCCAGAAAACCAGTGAGGTTGGTGGTTCCCTGAATAAGAATGGCATAAAGCAGAGCCACAGGTGATGGGAGGCAGACATATCACATGAGTGAGAGGTAAGACCTAGCTGTCATAAGCCACAGGGATTTGGGGTCATCTCTTGACTGTAACACAATGCAACCGAAACTGACAGATGCTATACATTTCTGCAGTCACTTTTTTGGAGACCAGAACTCTTTTTTTTTTTTTTTTGAGACAGAGTCTCCCTCTTGTCCCCCAGGCTGGAGTGCAATGGCATGATCTTGGCTCACCACAACCTGCGCCTCCCGGGTTCAAACAATTCTCCTCCCTCAGCCTCCTGAGTAGCTGGGTCTATAGGCATATGCCACCATGCCAGGCTAATTTTGCATTTTTAGTAGAGATGGGGTTTCTCCATGCTGGTCAGGCTGGTCTCGAACTCCAGACCTCAGGTGATACGCCTGCCCTAACCTCCCAAAGTGCTCGGATTACAGGTGTCAGCCACCACGCCCAGCCTGAGACCAGAACTCTTATGCATAGATAAGATCCAGCACATTTGTTAATAGATACATGTACATTTATCTTAGTTATACTAGATATTGTATAATTGTGTATGCTATGTTGTGAAACTCCCATCCAAAAAACTAATAAAAAATGTTTCAGGGTTGGCTCCTAGCTTCCTTTCATTCCCAGTTTGTCTTCACCCCAGTGCGTATTCTCTCTGAATATAAAGTTCTCAAGAACCTATGAATCACTTGGTGACTATGACCAAGGCTCATTTCCCAATGGGTGGCCACAGAGGAAAGGTGTGGGGGACACGGGAAGGAGCCCGTGACTGACTGGCATGTTGCCTGATGCTATAGAAGATCCATTGATCACATCTCAAAGCAGTTTCTGGAGAAGCAGGAAGAATTTAAAATGCTCTGCAGAAATTATTTTCAGCATTTGTGCTTTTAAAGAATAGGACCTATTAATTTTTCATTAATTCTTGTTAATCATCGCAATACACAGTGCCATTATTTCTCAAACTCTGGTTCAGGTTATTTACAAAATAGGTCAGGTCACCCCTTTCCAGCCCAGAGCCAAAATTAAAATAAAACAATCCTCACTCACACAAGCTTCTGTTCTCCCCCGCACCCATTCCTGCCGTCTGGAAGGACCTGAAGCAAACGTTCCTGATATATTTGGAAAGGAACAAAAGTTAGGACGGAACAGCATTTGACCTCTGTCTTGTATTAATGTGAATCTTAGGCTGCCTTGCACGCACTTCCGAAAGCGACATATCTCCCTTCGGAATCAGTGACAGGGAGACAGCTGGCTGGCCTCAGAACGAGCTCAGCCCCATAAGGACTGCAGGGCTGTCCTGTTAGAAAAGCAATGGTGAGGGGCTCCTCCCCAGCTGGTGCCTTCGTGGGGACTTTCTCATCAAGAGTCTTTACATAGCCAGGGTTGTGGAGTCACATATCCATGGGGATTTGGTAACAACGAGATTCTGTCGTGCGAGGCTCATGAATTCAGGAATTCATGAATATTGAAGAAATGCACATGGCTCACTGCAAGAAAATATCGATTAAACTTCGGTACCCAAGTCAGCATACTGGAGTTAATAAAGTGAACGAAATTGATAGGTAACGTTGATCTCTAACTCAGGCAGTAGAATTAGACCCTGGGTGGGTAAATAAATCAAAGCTAGTTGAAGCACCTGATGTCCTTGTGAATGTCTCTGAAGTCAGTCTATTCTTTGGTTTCATATTATCAAGAAGATTCTTTAATATTTATTTATCTATGTATATGCATAATGTATTTATTGGAAATCACTTTTTTCTTGAGACAGAATCTCACTCTGTTGCCCAGGCTTGAGTGCAGTGGTGGGATCTCGGCTCACTGCAACCTCCACCTCCCAGGTCAAGCGATTCTCCTGCCTCAGCCTCCAGAGTAGCTGGAACTACAGGCACATGCCACCACGCCAGGATAATTTTTTGTATTTTTGGTAGAGATAGGGTTTCACCATATTAGCCAGGATGGTCTCGATCTCCTGACTCAGGTGATCCCCCTGCCTCAGTCTCCCAAAGTGCTGGGATTACAGCATGAGCCACCGTGCCCAGCTGAAAATCACTTTTAAAAGATGCAAAACAGAGTCAAGCTTGCTATGAGACCCTAAAATCTTCATATAAATCACATTATACAAGTCCTGGCACCTTGGTTGTTTGTAATTCTGAATGTTCACAGCACTCCTGACTTTCTTCAACCAGAAGAAAACATTCCAGATATTTTCCAAGCTTCGCCTCATTCCCAGACAGACTTTCCTATATATTTCAGGCCTTAGTGATCTCACTTCATATGTCCTATCTTTTGGCATTACCTCATTTTAAAATGTTTGCTATTACATAAACATAGTATTAGCACCCAACTCTGCCTGCCTTATTAGCCCGACATACCATGACCCTGGAAGGCTGTGATCTCATGTGCCAGGTGGAGTTTTTAAGACACAAATTGATGAGTTATTCCCTAAGTATTATGTCTACCAGCTGCCAACAGATGTCGAATACCAGCAACACTGACACAGCTCCAGAAACTCCAAAGCTAGAGTTTCATGCTCTAGCTTCCTTTGGCCTATTGTACTTTCTTTAGTATATGAATTTCCTAATTCATATACTAAAGGAATATTCATAGTATATTCCTTTAGTATATGAATTAGGAAATTCATATACTAAAGGAGTATACTATGTGCCACTGCCATAGCAAAATACATATCACAAACGGAGTGTCTCCAGTGAGGGGATTGGGGAGGGATAGCATTTGGAGAAATACCTAATGTAGATGACAGGGGGAGGGATGCAGCAAACCACCACGGCACGTGTATACCAATGTAACAGACCTGCACGTTCTGCACGTGTACCCCAGAACTTAAAGTGGAATAAAAAAATTAATAAATGCTGTCACAGAAAAACAAAACAAAATACAGAAACTGATTCTCACGCAATTCCAAAGGCTAGAAGCCCATAATCAAAGAATTGGAGGGCAGCGCTCCCTCTGACATCTTAGGGGAACCTCCCTTTGCCTCCTGTTGGCTTTGGGTGGTGGCTGCAGGTCCTTGGCATCGTGTCTTGCGGCAGCAGCGTTCCAGTCTCTGTCTCTGTGGTCACATGGCATTCTCCTCTCTGTGTATTTCTATCTTTTCTTCTTACAAGGAGGCCAATTTTATTAGATTAGGCTTCACTCTACTCACCTCATTTTAACTTGATTACATTTGCAAAGACCTTATTTCTTTCTTTCTTTGTTTTTTTGAGACAGAGTTTCGCCCTTTTGACCATGCTGGCATGTGGTGGTGCGATCTCGGCTCACTGCAACCTCCGCCTCCTGGGTTCAAGTGATTCTCCTGTCTCAGCCTCTTGAGCAGCTGAGATTACAGGTGCCTGCCAATTTTTATATTTTTTTTAGTAGAGATGGGGTTTCACCACGTTGGCCAGGCTGGTCTGGAGCTCCTGACCTCATGATCCGCCCACCTCAGCCTCCCGAAGTACTGGGATTACAGGCCTGAGCCACTGTGCCTATAATCTGTGCCCAGCTGAAAATCACTTTTAAAAGATGCAAAACAGAGTCAAGCTTGCTATGAGACCCTAAAGTCTTCATATAAATCACATTATACAAGCCTTAGCACCTTGGTTCTTTGCAATTCTGAATGGTCACACAACGCTTCACATTCTTCAACCAGAAGAAAATGAGGTTCTCTGCACAGAAGCAAGGAATTAGAATCTCAACGTGGCTGGGTGCCATGGATCACGGCCCTCTCACATGTACCCTCTAAGATTGTGAGCCTTTAAAAGAGGCCAGGATTTTCTAGATGGGAAGCTCGGTTCTTGAGATGCGAGTCTGCTGAGACTCTCTGCCGAATAAAAAGCCACTTCCTTCACCAACCTGGCGTCCGAGAGGTTTTGTCTGCAGCGTGTCCTGCTACACTGTAATCCCAGCACTGTGGGAGACTGAGGCAGGAGGACCACTTGAAGCCAAGAGTTCAGGATCAGCCTGGGCAACAAAGCGAGACCCTGTCTTTACCAAAAATTTAAAATAATTTAAGAGGGTGCAGTGGCAGGGGCCTGTAGTCCCACTACTTTGTGGCTAAGGTAGAAGGACCCCTCGAGCCTGTGAGCCCAAGATTTTGACGCTGCAGTGAGCTATGATCATAACAATGCACTCCAGCCTGGACAACAGTGAGACCCTGTTTCTAAAAATACTGATCAAACAAAATAAGAAGAAGAGGAAAAAGAAAGGAAGAAAAGAAAGGAAAGAGAGAAAGGAAAGAGGAAAGGAAAAAAGGAAGAAGAGAGAGGAAGGAAGGAAAAAGAAAGAAAGAAAAAGAAAAGGAAGGAAAGAAGGAAGGAAGAAGGAAGGAAGGAAGGAAGGAAGGAGAGAGAAAAAAAGAAAATGTGGGCACTGAGTATTTACAGACAGAACATGGAAGTAAAGAACAGATAGAATGGCTTGACTGGGCCGGTGTGGTGGCTCACGCCTGTAATCCCAGCACTTTGGGAGGTTGAGGCAGCTGATCACTTGAGGTCAGGAGTTGGAGAAACACTGGCCACATTGTAAAACCCTGTCTCTACTAAAAATACAAAAAATTAGCCAGGCGTAGTGGCGCATGTCTGTAATCCTAGCTACTGGGGAGGCTGAGGCAGGAGAATCTCTTGAACTCAGGAGGCAGAGGTTGCTTAAGCCAAGATCACTCCACTGCACTCCAGCCTGGGCAACAGAGGGAGACTCCATCTAAAAAAAAAGAAAAGAAATGGCTTGACTGCTTGTAGTGAGGTATTTGTCTTACTTAGACATGGCCTGATAAGTTGGTTGCCTTTCCCTGGCTGAAGTTCGGCACTTGCGTTTGGCTGAGACTCTTGCCGTCTGTTATATTCCTAAATTAGGTTTGCAGTTTGTTTATGTTCTAATTTAGGTTGCACTTCGTTACCTAGGAGCTGAAGGTATACGTTCAGCCTCATGCCAGATTAAACAGCCACAATCCCACCACTGCAAATTGGGCACCCCTTATCTGAAATGCTTGAGACCTGAAGTGTTTTGAATTTCAATTTCTTTTTCCTGGATTTTGGAATACTTGAGCATCCCTAGTTCGAAAATCCAAAAGCTTAAGGGATCCAATGAGTATTTTATTTGAGCATGTTAGTGCTGAAAAACATTTTGCATTTAAGATGTTTGCATTAGGGATCCTCAGCCTCTATTATCATGTTACTATTTCCTTTTCTGTCAGTTCTTGTTTTTTGTTTTTGTTTCTTTTTTTTGTCTGCTTAATTGAGATCATCTACATGTAAATTTCCGATTGCTTATTTAATATTATATCTGAAATTTTAATAAAATTAAATTATTTGTAAATTATTTAATGACTATATACTATTCCAGATTGTAGATACATTGAACCAACCCCTCTTATTAGACATTTCAATTATTGTCAGAGATGAACTATTATAGCCAAAGATGTAAACAAGTTCATTATGTAAAAGCATCTGTATATTCTGAATATTTTCAAAACTAAGACCAGGTCATGGTGGCTCACATTTATAATCCCAGTACTTTGGGAGGCCAAGGTGGGAGAATTGCTTGAGTTTAGGAGTTCAAGACCAGCCTGGGCAACATAGCAAGCAGGGAGACCCTATCTCTATTTTTTAAAAAAATCTTGATGTGGTGGTTTGCACCTGTGGCCCCAACTATTCATTAGACTGAGGTGGGAAGATTGGTTGAGCCAGGGAAGTCAAGGCTGCAGTGAGCCATGATCATGTCACTGCACTTCAGCCCAGGAAACAGAGGGAGAGGAGATCCTGCCTCCAGAAAAAAAAATTGGCCCTAGATTTTTAGATATTCAACTTTTATATAATACTAATTTTCTCATGTTGACATCCTTAGCCCCCTATTCTAAGCTACATTTGGAATTTTATACATCAATTGACAAATATTTCAAGGCCGGATGTGATGGCTCATGCCTGTAATCCCAGCACTTTGGGAAGTAAAGGAGGACAGATCACTTGAAGTCGGTAGCTTGAGACAAGCCTGGCCAACATGGTGAAACCCTGTCTCTACTAAAAATACAAAAACTAGCCAGGCATGGTGGTACATGGCTGTAGTCCCAGCTACTCAAGAGGCTGAGGCAGGAGAATTACTTGAATTGGGGAGGCAGAGGTTGCAGTGAGCTGAGATCACGCCACCATACACCGGCCTGGATAACACGGTGAGACCCCATCTCAAAAACAACAACAAAAAACCCACACAAATATTTCAAGCTTCTTGGTTCTGGTGAAATCTTCTTTAATTTTACATTTATTTGATTGTTTATGATTGGTGATTAATACCCCTCACAGAAGGGTTCAAGGCATATCCAAGCATAGTATGAAACCCCAAGGTATTCATAGAAATCACACTGAAAGCCTGACACCTTGGTCCTCAGCTATTCCGCATGGGTGCACAGTTCCACATCTCCTTTGCCCAGAAAAGAAATTCCAGATATTTTCCAAACTCCAGCACATTTCCATGAGAGCTTTTATTCATCTTTATGACAGGGAGCATTCATGAGTGATTTAAATATTTTATGGAACTTAGCCTAATTATTTTACTAAAATGCATGGAAGGTAAAAAAAATAGATATAGGAGGTAGAAAATAGAAATTATTAAGGCCAGGTACGGTGGCTCGCGCCTGTAATCCCAGCACTTTGGGAGGCTGAGGCAGGTGGATCACCTAAGGTCAGCCAGGCAACATGGTGAAACCCTGTCTCTACTAAAAATACAAAAAATTAGCTGGGTGTGGTGGCATGCACCTGTAATCCCAGCTGCTAGGGAGGCTGAGGCAGGAGAATCGCTTGAACCAGGGAAGCGGAGGCTGCAGTGAGCCGAGGTAGTACCACTGCACACTCCAGCCTGGGCAACAAGGGTGAAACTCTGTCTCAAAAAAAAAAAAAAAAAAAAAAGAAAGAAAGAAAGAGAGAGAGAGGAAGGAAGGAAGGAGGTGGAAGGAAGGAAGGAAGAAGGAAGGAAGGAGGAAGGAGGAAGGATGAAGGAAGGAAGGAGGAAGGAAGGAAGGAAGGAAAGAAGGAAGGAAGGAGGGAGGGAAGGAAGAAAGAAAATAGAAATTATTAGATATAGCCAAAGTGCCAGGTGGAGTCCCTAAGATACAAATTAATGAGTTAGTCCCTAAGTATTATGTCTATCAGCAATTTTTACCTCTCATTCTGATCCTTACCATATTTCAGTTATTTGACTTTGTGCTTAATAATAAAAACTAAAATCAAGAGATGTGTGAAATGTCGAAAATACATTGTAAAAAATGTATCTAAAACGTGAGGTGTAATTTAGGGATATGAAATAATTTTAGCAATCTGATAATAGAAACTTCCTCTTAGAACTATTTATTAGCAGCTGGGCACAGTGGCTCACACGTGTAATCCCAGCACTTTGGGAGGCCGAGGCAGGTGGATCACGAGGTCAGGGGTTCAAGACCAGCTTGGCCAAGATGGTGAAACCCCATATCTACTAAAAATATATAAAAATCAGCCAGACGTGGTGGCTGGCGCCTGTACCAGCTACTCAGGAGGCTAAGGCAGAGAATTGCTTGAACCCGGCAGGCGAGGTTGCAGTGAGCCAAGATCGCACTATTGCACTCCAGCCAGGGTGCCAGAGCAAGACGACTTCATCTCAAACAACAACAACAACAAACTATTTATTAGCATGGTGCCCGGTAGACTGTCTGCCTCACGATTACCTGGGGTGCTTTCCAAGAATGTAAATTTCTCTACCACAACAGAGATAAGGGCTGGAACCAGAAATGGTATTTAAACAAATTTCTCAGAGGAACCTAAGCCACTTTAAAATTTGAGAACAATTGCCCTTATTTTTCTAGGGGTCAGTCTTTACATATTTGGCTTGTGAGGGCGTTTCAGAAACATGTGATAGACTCAAGGGATGTATATAGTACATAGCACTGTTTTTTTTTTTTTTTTTTTTTTTTTT